>NW_009203000.1:1004-10184 GCF_000690835.1 Fulmarus glacialis | reverse complement strand
GACTCCTGAACTCTTTCCTTGGTGCTCTAGTTATCTACTAAGTAACAAAACAAAGTAAGAACTAGGGAACTGAAGTATAACTTTTACTTTGCTACCAGTTTGCTATATGACTGTAAGTTGCTTATCTCTAACTTGTCTGAATTCTTTCTTTTTAGATAGTAAACTAGAGGGATGGTAGATGTCGTTTTTGTGCTTATACTGCACCTGAGATGGAGATTATTGTGGACAGTTACTGTGACATATGTAAGAAAAGAATACAGTAGTAGTAAGAAACTGATAATATTGCTGGTGTATTGCTATGGAGACCTGCTCTCTAAGAATCTGGCTATAATAAACCAACTTATTTTATGGTATTGGGTGTGGGCCAGACTTGAATTGGCAACTATGTGATAAAAAGGATAAGAATGCATAACTGGCTGCTGAGTTGGATAGTCCTAGGACTGAATTCCCTATCTACTTGAGCATCCGTCTTATTGTTTGAGCCTACCTGGAGTAGAACAGGTCTGTCTGAGCTGGACAGAGTTGGGGTGGGAGGAGAAGCAAGCTGAATTTGACTTGCCCACAGCAGCTTCAACTGTTTTCTCCCTGCCATCAATGTGTTTGGCCCTCATGCTGTTAGCAGTACTTGAACATCTATCTGTACATATGCAGTCTCCCAGGAAAACTATTGAGAAGATCTTATTTACTGCTATGGAGACTGAAAGCACATCAAATGCATCACTGGCCTTTGCTGCTTATTTAATGGGAGGCAGTGGCCACTTTTGGCCCACTTCTTGCTGCTATTTTATGCAGTTGATGGCCGAGAGGGCTTGCTTGAGGAACAGGAAGGTCTAATCCCAAGTTTGTCCCTGGATCTCCCATTGTTTCCTCCTGGCTGCTGGTTAGTGGGAAGCCAGGTCATGGATATGGAGGGAAAGACTGGTCTAGTTCTCATGTTAAAGGAGAAGTGGTACTAAACAGGTAACTCTTCTAGTTAACTGGAAGCAGCTGCTCCAACAAGGAGCATTGTTTTTTCCCTGCTTCTACTTACTCTGGCTAGTGCTATATAGTTGCTGCAGTAGTGGCCCTTTTGTGTGGGGTGAAGAGTTTATTTCTGAGGATCAGTCCTTGAGCTTGCTGGTGCCCCGCTCTGCTGCTGTTCTTGCAGAAATGCCTCGAGTGACCCACATCGGTACACGATGCTTACAGGAGGCTTACCTGTAAATACATCCTCTGTATGTTGGCAATGAGCCTTCCTGTTCAGGTAGGAGTGGCTTGGTACCAATGATTTTCCTGACTTACCACTGACCAGATCTGTTGTACACTGTGCCCCCGAACTTAAACAATCCTCTCTGCCTAAGCTTAGCTTTTTGTTTTCTTGTACTAGAAGGACTGTGGTGATGGCAGCCTGGTGCCATTTGAGCTCCAGAAAGATAACTCTAGATATAATTTGCATCATGAATGAAATTAATGTGGTGTGTATCAATGTAACTCCCAGTTCTTGTTGATTTTTATTTTTTGTTCCAAACTATTATCTCTTCGGTTAGAAGTACAGTATCTACACAACCTGTGCGACTTTCTGCCATTAGATATAATTATGGCTGTTTAGCGTGTTAAAACAAAGTGTTGTCCATAAATCACCATTGTGTAACTAGATCTCTGGAACAAATTCTCAGAGCATAGTTCAGTGGCTATAGAAATACTTGGTTTCTGTTCATCTCTACCTATTCCTCTATATCTCTTTGATAATGCTTTCCCTCTATGGTCTTTCTAGAACTGATGTGGGTTACAGTCTTGGACAAGCAGCAGCAAAATTCTTCCTAGTAAAAAGGCTTGATTGTTTCCTCAGTGGGATTTGTAGTAGTTGAGGACTCAAAGTCCAGTTGTCATGGGTAATCAATGTGAAGGGAAAGCAGACAAGGAGTTACTTTCTATGTTTGTTAGAAATGTTGCCTCTCTGAAAGGCCTGTGTGAGCAGACTGTATATCGCCTGAATTTGAAATTCAGCAGTGAAATTCCCGTTTCAGAGAGTGACAAAATGATTTGGTTGCCTTTTAATGCACAGAACAAGACAGCAAGAATAGTTAATGGAGAAGGAGCCTACATTGTGCTTCCTCGTGGAAGATGACTCAAGATAAATATTATTCATTTGGCAATCCAGTTTTGAAAGAATTGCAGTGTGAGAGAATGGGAGAAGGAATGTGCAGGGAATCTGAAAATGAGATAGTCTCTAACTGCTGCAGAACTGGCTGAATAGGAGTGATAAGAGAAAGGAATGGTCTGCCTGTCTGTATTGAATTGCCTATGTGAAAAACTAAAGAAAGCAAGCTAGCTCTCCTTGATAAAATCAAGATTGGCAGCTTACAGAGCCAGGATTATATTTGCTGCTTAATGTTTGTTGCTTAACAAAACTCAATAGGTTTTTGAAATACACCTGTATTTAAAGTTTGGTTTTGCTTTTTTGGTTGTTTTGTTATTTCTGAATGAAATGGAATTAAGCAGTGAAAACTTCTAAAGCTATGATGGCTACAGAAGGATTGCAGCAGGGACCTGTAGAGCTGGAAGGACTTCCCTGAGCATCTGTCTCCTCTGGCCACTTGTAATTCAATCATAGCTGAAGTTCAGAGGGTCTGGGATCTTTAACTTAGTTGTTAAGTGTGGTGTTCTTGGGTGAGTAAAATGGGCATGGAAATCTCCTGAGAAGTATGTTTGAGAGATTCTTCAACAGATTCTCAGGTAAGTGTTTTGTTTTCCTTTCCTCCTTAATCAGGTCTTACATTTCCATCGCAGTACTGAATTGAAATTTAGTTTCCTAGTCATAAGGTCTTGGTAAACTTCTCAGGCTTTGAGTGAGGCCCGAGGTTGCAGAGAATGGTGTTTGAATGAGTCTCTGGTATAAGCAAGTAGTAAAAGTTGGCATGAAGAGAGATTTAGTGAAGTGGCTAGGGTTAGATTTAGAAGTGGAAAAAGAGAGAACATGGTGGACAGGAAGAGAAATGAAGTGGTAAGGTGAGAGAATAAAAAAGACACTGCAACAAATGCGTGGAAAGATGCACTGTATTCTTTTGCAGCAAAGGAAAATCAGAATGAAGTGGGGACAGAAGTAAAACAAAAGCAGGAGTAGTTGTATTTTATTAACTAGAAAGCTGAATGATGTTACAATTGTGTATAGTTATGGTTTGTTTCACTTTAATTAGAAGAGTCACTTAAGATGAGTAGGGGTAGGCCTTGTCACATAGGAATTAATCTGAACTAGTAGATATTCTTAGCCCTGAATTATGGTTTAGTATATGAACAGGCGAGGAAGACTCTTGGCTCTTCCACCCCTTTAAGGAAATGCAATTCAATGAGTACAGCTAGGACTGTGGGTATCACTGGCCTTTCTGGAGGTGGGAATCCAAAGCATGGAGAGATTAAAGATAGCTGTCAAAAGTAGCTGCAAACCTGCATCTTTGTGACATGACCTGTGGAGCTTCTTTGGGAGTTTTTTGACTGAGCAACCACACTTCCAGCCTCACTTGCTGGATTAGATTCTTCAGGGCTAATGTGGTTCAAATCAGAAACACAAAAAGATTGAAAACAGTAAAAATTTAAATATTGGACTTAGTGACTTGGCTACTGTCACTAACGAACTATGACAGAGTTTGGAGGAGAGCACAACTTCTTTTACTTTGCTTTGGCCTCTATGTGTATTTTGATCCACTTGCGTTATTCCAAGAGAGAAGGTCTTGTGACCAACAGAACTGGGGATGTTGATGGACTTGTATATCTACAGCCCTACCCTAATTATCATTGGACATGGAAGGTTTGTACAGTTCTTTGTAATAAAGAAGCGTGCAGACAACCCTCTTCCCTCCCCTGTCTTGGCTGTTTTGGGATCAAGAAGTAAAATGAGTGAGCTGAGTGGAAGAGAATGCAGTCACATTCTGGTCAAAAATAAGAGCACTGTAAGTTAACAAATAGATATTTAGTTCCTGGCAACTTTGAATATTCCAGTTGCCATAACAACACACTGAGACTGTGGCATATTTTACTTCACATGCTTTTAAAGAACTTTATGAGCCATGACCAGAAAATTCCATCAGGATTAAAAGCAAACAAAACTGAAAACACACAGTTATTAGGTTCCTAGCAGCCCACAGCTTATGTAAAACCCAGGAAATGGAGGGTATGTGTTCTGTGCTCAGATGGAAGTGGCCTCACTGAAAAAGCACACGAAGGGTATTTTGTTGTGCTGATGATGCTGTTGCCCATAGAAGCAGTAAGACTTTGAAGGCTCTGTGCCAGAGGAAAACCACCTCATTTGTGGGAACTCTTGTCTCCCTGTCCTGGCTCACAAAAAGAACTGCGAAAAAATGTTGGTGGCTACCTAAATCTGAGTGATTTTTGGCTTTCATCCCACTGTGAGATTCTGCTGGTTTGGGTTTAGAGCTTGAGAGCGGGACCTCTAACCATCCTGTCAGCTGGACCAGACTGAAAGCTTTGTATGCTGGCTGTTGGGTTGGAAGGGCAGCTACCACCGTGGAGAGGTAGAACATGTGAGAACAGCAGTCTAGACATTGTGTGTCCCATACTTTGAATGCAGAATTTGTGCTCTTGCCACTTTCAAAACTGCTTTGCTCCTCATCTTACATGAATTGGTATCACCCAATCTGCCTTGATTTCACCAGCTGAAAATTCAGCTGATGTTTTCCTAGATCTTCCGTTAGAGATAGGTGACCTTAAAAACACTACCTGAAAAGAACCAACAAAATGATGCCTGCCTGTGCCTGCAACCTGGCTGAAAGAGCCATTTTCAGAAGAATGGGACTGCCTGGCTCATGTGACCAGTGGTTGAACTTAAAATGATTCAGTTTAGTGGTCAGCACTGTTGGCCTTCCCACTGCTGACCACTTCAGCAGAAAGACCTGCTCTGAAGGAGCAATCTGAAGTTGCCTCCCTGTCTCCCCACTGCCAAAAGATCTATCGTGATCTACTTGGTTGCCAAAGCATAGTTCGCTCCCTCTCAGTTTCTTCGATGGACTTGCTTAGTGTCAGTTCAGAAGTCTGGGATACTTGGAAAATATTTGGATGGCACAAAAGAGTGGATTTTATATCAAAACTAATAGCACAGAACAGTTATTGTGCTATCTGTATGTGTGGTCTCCTTTTTTAGAAAAAAACCAATTTATTCTCAAAACTTCTGTGACATGAAAAATCACATTTTTAGTGCAGTGGTATTTAGAATTTTCTATCTTGTGAAGCAGTGCGTTTATTTTGAAGTTTTCTTGAGGTTTTAAATTTTGTTCTGAAGCATATAGGTAAGTATAATTACTCTGAATTTTTAAATTTCCTTTACAAAATAATATATTTAAATTTGTGTAACTTAGACCATGATGCATTCAAGTATTGTGAAGACTGAGGCAAGATTTGATTTAGGACTGGTTTGTTTGTTTGTTAAAGTGAATGTACATGTAATTCAGTGCCCATTACCATCATTAACTTCACTAGGCTTTGGGCTGGGCTCTCATAACACACAGCAAAAAATCTTTAGAGATTGTAGTTCTTCCTGTATCCAAATAATCTAACAGGCAAGATTAGCAAGCAAAGATCTGTCCTGGCCTATTAGTGGTATGCAGTGGTCTGAGAGGTGTTTCCCACCTTAGCGGTAAAAAGCACAGTATGTTATGAGTAAATTTTCACAGTCAGAGCTGTTATTTTCAGTGTTACAGATTTCTTATGCTTGTTGGTTCACCGATCTGGCACTTCCTATTATGCAACATTTTAATATAAACATTTTACAAGCTGAGACTTTAATTTTGGTCTGTCTTGGACTGAAAAGCTTCTTAGGGTATGCAGACAGCCCACTGAAATGTTTTAAATTAAGAGTACTTAGCCATACAGTATATGATCTATGTAGTTCTCCAAATGCTATATGAACTCTGGATTTTTTTGGTGAGTTTTTTTGGACAAGCTAAAACATTAGGAATAGGGTGAATGCTTTTCAATTGCAAAAATTGTTATCAATTATGTGTTGAATTTGGGCAGTTCCTTTCATCATCCAGACAGTGCTTTTAGCAGATGAATTGCTTGTCTATCTTTTTTTCTGCTCAGCTTCGCAAATGAATACTATCTCCAGCTGAATTGATAAGGTGTGGGGTGGGTGGGGAAAGGAACCCATCTACAGTCACATAGGAATAATATTTCCTGCTCTTATTTTGAATGTGTCAGTGGGTGAGATGTATTCCTGACACAAATAAACTGGTAATGGTGAGTGTGCTGTTGTAAAGGAGTGCTAGGGCTGTCCTGCCTCCCTGCCTCTGGCTCGCCTAGCCAGTGCCCACTGTGTTGGTTCTGCTGTGTCCCTCATGCTCCTGCTGCTGCTGGCACAGGAGAACTTGAAACATTTTTTTAAGAACCAGGCATTTTGGAAGAAATATTGTTTAGTATTGCAGGTGCAGCTGAGGGTGTCGTGCATGGATGAGAACTCAGTGCTGTACACCAGAATGAGAAGATGATCCACACATAAGAAGCTGACAGAATTGGAATGACACAAGGAGCTGACACCCATGGGATGAATCTAGGAATGGGGTGTATGGTACTTGGCTGGAGGTGTGGCCATGCTTCTCTCATCTTTGCCTTTCTGATGGAAACTACCCAGCTCTTTTTTTTTTTTTTTTGGAATTGGTCAGGATGCAAATCCTAGTTTTACTGGTGATGGACAAGTGAAGATGCTGCTTCACATGCTTGCCAATGGTAAAATGAACAGAAGCAGGAAAGAAGCCAGTATGGGATAGGCAGCCATGTGTTGGTAATACACTATTAAATGTAATGCCATGCAATATCCTATCCACTTCATTCACATCTTGTTGCTGCCATCTTTGCCACAAAGTCCATGACTACTACAGTTTGGTCCTTCCTTTTCTGATACATCATCTGCATCAGTGCAGTTCCTCTGGTGAGATGCCAAGGCCTGACTCGCCAAGCCTCAGAGCATGCAGAAGTCTGGGACTAGCTTTTCCATAGCATCAGGAGGTCAATCTGCAGCATATTGCTGGACTTGGGCTTGCCTTCTTGGGCACAACAAGAAACACAGTCAAACCCTATGTTTGGACAAATAACTTCATGGCTTCCCATTCCTTCAATAATTCATTGTAGGGTTACGTGCTTTTTGTTTTAAAATTCTGCAGCTATTGCTTTCTCTAAGTAGCAGAATAGCTGCAGAGCTCTCATGTAATCTGGTCATTGTGTGAGCAAAAGCCAAACAAGATCTCTGTTTTATCTGAAACAATTTTCTTGCATCACACAAACTTTCCTTCTGCTATGAAAATCTTTTCTGATATCAGCTCTCTTTTTAATTTCTTTCCCTGCCTTGTTGGTATGCAGCCCTGTAATTGCATCTTCAGATCTATAGAGACTTTCAAGACATAGAATTTAAGGAACTGCAAGATTTAGGTACATTGCCCATATACCCTTAATTATCTGAGAGGAGCATAAGAAGTGATGGACCAATAATTCAGAATAACTGTGGAAGCAAACTTTAAAATTTATTTTTCTTTCCTATGCTAAAACTATAAGAAACAGAGAAGCAAAAGAAAGAAGAAAAAAGCAGTTTCCAAGCAAAATATGCCATTCTGAAAATCAAACATAATACGGTGGTAGTGGATTTGTGGGGTTATGGCCACCATCTCTGTCTCCCTCCATTTTGCTTTCCAATCATTATCCAGCTGCTTTTCTTTAAAGGAGCCATTCTTTATTGGAAATGGAGATTTTGTTCGTCTCGAGTAAAAATATAATTATCCTACTTTCTCCTGCCAAGATCAAAGGAGGAGAGAAATTGTAATGATGAGAGATAGAGACCATGTTATGCTGTTTCATATAAAATACTTTAAAGAGAGAAGGGAAAGTGTTATGGTTACAATAACAAGAGATCTGTGAACCAAATGCAAGACCCTTCACTTTTAGGGCACTCAATCCAACTCTCTTCCAAGGGAACTGAACAGCTCTGGGGTGCTGGCGATGGAGATATGTAGCATTTTACATTCCAGCCTGACCCTTGTTTAAGCACCTGCCTGGCTGTGAGGAATTAGGGTATGGTTGATAAGCTCTTAGAGAGTCCAATTTAAAACAAGGCCCAAAGCATCTCTGTAGTGTCATGGTTTAACCTGGCAGGCAGCCAAATACCATGCAGCCACTCACTCACTCCCCCCCCAGTGGGACGGGGAGAGAATTGGAAGGGTAAGAGTGAGAAAAACTCGTGAGTTGAGATAAAGACAGTTTAATACAACAGAAAAGGGAAAATAATAATGATAATGATAAAATAGACAAAATAAGTGATGCACAATGCAATTGCTCACCACCTGTGCTGACCGATAACCAGGTAGCGATCGGTACTTCCTGGATCACGCCTACCATTCATATACTGAGCATGACGTCACATGGTATGGAATACCCCATTAGCCAGCTGAGCTGGCTGTCCTGATTATGTTCCCTCCCATCTTGTGTACCCAGCTCAGTCAGTAGGCATGGGAGCTGTCCTTGGACTAGGAGGGTACTTAGCAACAACTGAAAACATCAGTGTGTTATCAACATTCTCCTCATACTAAATCCAAAACACAGCACTAGGAAGAAATTTAACCCTATCCCAGCCGAAACCAGGACAAGTCATGACATTATCATCTAATACTTTTTGACTCTTAAGAAGTGGATTGTGTGTGTATGTGTGCATATAGGTGTTGAATGGGCTCTTTGATTTATTGGCTATTGTACAAGGTCCTTGCTGAGTTTTTGCACAGTATCAGACCCCAGGCTGGCATCTGGGTGAGAATCATGTTTGTGGATGACCAGCAGCACTGACCTAGGAACATTTCTCGGAGCAAAGTTATTGCCATCCAGGGGTAGCGTTGGACTGGGAGGAGAGCGTTTATCTTCCATCCATCATGTGAATTAGTTGACTTGAGACCTTTGGACTGAATCTTCCTATAATTATATGTCCTATCAAGTACCTGATTTAAAAGCTTGCTCATAACAGGTTTATTATCTGCTGGTTTGACCACTTCTTTAGCTGCTGCAGAATCCTCCCACTGGTATTCCCTTTTCCAAAACACTAGTTTTAGCATGTCAAAGCTCTGGGATCAGTCTAATGGCTGTTGCACTCACACAAAAAAATGAGGAACTGCCTTTTTTGTTTCAATTACTTTGGGTTTCCCTCCAAGTAACTTA
>NW_009203000.1:0-994 GCF_000690835.1 Fulmarus glacialis | reverse complement strand
TCCCTACAGCTGAGAAAATCCTACTACTAAGATTTCTGTTAAGCAATTGTCTGGCTGATATGTAAAACCAGTTTTATTAAGTAGTGCCTCTAGAAGGATGCTGCAGGGATGCACTTTCAGTGTGCTGTAGCTGCATAGCAAAGGAGATGCTCCTTGGGTGTTTTAGTTTGCGAGGTGAGACTAGTGACTTGTTCTGGCCTTCTTGAATTGATTTGATGGATTCTGAAGGACTGGATGAGCGAAAGTGTGTGTCAGTGTACCAAACCAATAAATCCTGTGTGGTTTATTTCTTCTCCCTCCCCCATATCCAGGCTTTCAACTTCTTCTAGGAACATTGCTCTTGCATGAATGGAATCAAGGTCATCGTAGGAAAAAGTAACCACGTGTTTGATTTTTCTTGGTATTATGGTGTGACTCATTGACTTAATTTGACTAGAGTGTGTTGCTCAAGATCGTTTTCTATGCAAAAAAGATTCCTTCCTCCCCTGTGCTGCTTGGGGGAAGGCAGATGCTTCATATTGCTGTAGATATGAACAGAAGACACTTGGTAAGGCTGAGCTTGCCATTCACCCAGTCTGTATGGGGGCTTGCTGATCTGATCTCGGGTGACTCGAGCAATGGAATTTCCACCATATTCTGTAGGAAGACTTCCCGTTTCAATAGGTCTTTCTGTAGCAAAGGTATCCTTATTTTGAAACTCAGGTTTTGTTTTTTTGTTTATTATTCTCTCTGCTTGTAGAAAAATTAGTTATAAATGACACAGCAAAACCCAAATTATGTAGCCTTGTTATGACTTTTGTGGAAGAGTTGGACACAACCTCTTTGTTTTGGCTTTTAAGGAGGCTTGTTTGTTTAGAATGGAAGTGTGGAGGTTTGGTCATGTCATGATTGCAGGGCTTGAACCATGCAAGGCTTTACTTATCTGTGTAAGAAAACAAAGTTAAAAAAAGGAGCATTAGTGTGTTAAAGAAATCAGTACATTTGGCATGTAACT
>NW_009202999.1:24064-26986 GCF_000690835.1 Fulmarus glacialis | reverse complement strand
ATTTTATTTTACTTTATTTTATTTTATTTAAATTTATTTTCTATTTTGTGTCATAGCAGTTCTTCCCCTCTGTTTTTATTTCCTTTTCATTTATGTGGCTAGAGAACTTCCTATGATTTGTATTAGTCTTCTATAAAGTAGCTTGTAGACTTTTGATATTTCTTGCCTTATCCCTATAATTTCTGAATTTTGAGCTTATTTTAGCCAATCTTTTTCCCCCACTCTTCCCCTAAGCAGATATCCTTTTTCAGCTCTTTATTCACTGGATTACATCTGAATACCACTTCCTTTAAGTTTATTGTTCTAACTATTTATAATACAAAATGTTTTACAAACATTTCAGGTCTCCTGTGTAGTTCCTTATCCTTATAGTCCATTTGACTTCATTAACTAGCTCCCAGAGTTTCTTAGTTCACCCATCTGAAACTGAGAGCCTGCATTGCAGATTTCCTTTTGTTTGTCATTCCATTTAAAATAAAGCAACTCATGATCACTTGTTCTTTTTTCATGGCCAGCTATTTTATGATGGCTTTTACTACTTGCCCAAACAAAGCCTAAAAGACCTTCACCTTTCATGGGTTCAGTTGATTGTCAAGTAAGAGCTACCCCATCCAGGGCTAACTAGCCGTATGTTATCCATACATTGTTATAGTCTCCCATAATGACATAAATTTGCAGTAGTATTTGTCTCAAAGAAAATTACCAAGATCTTTGTTTATATCCACATCTAATCTAAAGGATTCACAGAGATTTCCAACATTAATCCCAATAAACTTGCATTCTTCATCAGACTGATTTTTTGACTCGATTAGGTTTACTTTTATTTATATTAGTTCTTATTCACAGTGTCTGTCATCACTAGTGTTCAGTTTGGCATCTTCATCCTTATGTTTGTAGTCCTAAATCCTACACTTATGCTTCAGTTACGGTAGCTGTTTGTTACTTCTGCTGTCTCTGGTTTCAAATCCTGGGGTAGCAGCTCTTCATCCATTTTTCTCCCAGGTTCCTTGTGTTCATACAATAAAGATTTCAGTTATGTTTTATGAATCATGCCTAAAATTTCCTGAGAGCAAGTATCCCACACACATTTCTTGTACACAGACTTGGCTTCTAGTTTCACTTTAACAAAAATAGGTCTTTGTCCCTTTATCCAAATACCAGCAGAGCATAAGCTTAAATTTTTTGCTCAGCAAGCATAGCACAAAATCAAATAACTTTCTAGGGGTAGAGTCAGGCCTGTGACAATGATTGCAGTAGGAATAAAATTCAAGTGTTACTCAACATTTTTATTGAAATAAGACAGGATTATTCCTTTTAGTGCTAATTAAAATTCAAGCTGAATTGAGAAACAGTCAAGTTTTTGTCCCAAGTCACAAAAAACCTCCAAAATCCTTCTTATCTCTGAAACTGATTTTATTTTTTTTTTTTTGGTCAAAATTAAATATAAGTACTGGTCTGTTATTTTCTGTCTTAGTGCCCTACAGCAGAATGAGGAAGCGTGGAAATGTCAGCTCAGTGGCAGCAGGCAAGGCCAGGAAGCTCTGCCGTAAAGGGGCTGAAAGTGGGACCTTGCCTTGCTCTGAGGCTGGCAGCCTCCAAGGCTCTCCAGACTGACAGAGCTGGAAGTCTTTATTTACTTGCATTTTCCACATCCTCCCCAAAATAATTTGCAAAGTCAGAATCAATCATTTTCATCTTAAGAACTGCGATTTTAAAAAATTAAAATATAAATTTGTGCTTGAAAAAAAAATTCTGAAAGAAAATTCCAAAACAGCCCTAATAAAAATGCCCTTCATGTCCCTTTTCTGCTGGAAGTCTTAAACCTACATTATGTTTGGAAGCGTTTCAAACCCATCACTTTGGGCCACAGCTTGGGAAACAAGGACTATTTAACTTGCATCAGTTGAAGGTTTTAACTCTGATAACAGCTGAAAGCATTTCCCCTTCCTGGAATGTCTCTCTGTGAGGCATTAACTTCCAGAGGCAATAGCCTGCAGCTGGTGAAA
The DNA here is from genome assembly GCF_000690835.1 of Fulmarus glacialis. Taxonomy (NCBI): domain Eukaryota; kingdom Metazoa; phylum Chordata; class Aves; order Procellariiformes; family Procellariidae; genus Fulmarus; species Fulmarus glacialis. The sequence continues at coordinate 24,980 of NW_009202999.1, read as the reverse complement.
ATTAGGGTTGCTCAGCTCATCTACCCTAAATATCACAGTAAAATTAGACTTTATTTATTCTAATAATTTCCAAGGAACAATATCTGAAAGAGACTTCTAGATCCATAGGAAAAGGAATAGATCTGAATGTTCAGCTGGGGTCTCAGCACAAGAAGGAGTTAATTATAGTTTTGTTGCTGGAATAACCCATATGAAAGTCTGGATCCAAACTGTGGTACAGTGCTCAAAAGCAATAGTGCTACAACCTGAATCAGCATTATCTAGCTGTGCAAGAAATTATTAGATAGTTAACAAAGTGATTGTGAAATCCTGGCAATATCTGTCTGAAAGATTCAAAGGCCACATAAATGGTTTAATAGCTGCAGTTTCATAATTAAAATCATATCAATAATTAAAATATTCATTGTAATATATACAATTACAATTGTTTAAAATGTTACTGTGATAACGTGGTGAAAAACAATTCACAGATTATTTTCAATATTTTCAAAAAAGCCAGACAGATTTTTGGTTAGAAAAAGTGGAAAGCCACTTCTGCTCTTAATTACAATGAATATAATTAATTAATATTTTAATCTATATGCATTTTTAATGGATGTTATTTTAGTGTATTAAAGAACACATATTTTAACAGCTGTGTTTTTAGTGACACTGAATAAATGTAGCAAAGAGTAAAAAAAGAGGTTCTATCTAGTACAAACTTTTCCAGCAAGGATCATATTATAAGTAGGAATTCCTAGTGGTGTGTGCTGGTTTGGGCTGGGACAGAGGTAATTTTCTTCACAGTAGCTAGTGTGGGGCTATGGTTTGGATTTGTGCTGGAAACAGTGTTGATAACAGAGGGATGTTTTCGTTACTGCTGAGCAGTGCTTACACAGAGTCAAGGCCTTTTCTGCTCCTCACCCCACCCCACCAG
>NW_009202999.1:15986-23757 GCF_000690835.1 Fulmarus glacialis | reverse complement strand
TTCCGATTCTCTCTCCCACCCCACCAGGGGGGAGTGAGCGAGCGGCTCTGTGGGGCTTAGTTGCTGGCTGGGGTTAAACCATGACATGGTGTTGGAAGGACATCCTGTAAATACCTACTTGTGAAACAGCACACATTTGTTCACCTTCTAAATAAAAAATTACCAAATGAACACTTTTATATTATATATAATTTTCATAATGATAATTTTAGAATTTTGATATGCTCTTGTAAAATGCATATAACATTATATTTTATAACATAAGTCAGTAAGATATTTATAAACATGACTGTATTTTTAGAAAATTATATTTTTTAAAATAATATTATAGAACCATGACATTAAAATATATTAATTTCCCATAATTCTGTTAATATGCAGTTCTTGTAGACACATACAGAAAGGACACAAAATATATCAGACAACAGACCAGAAGCAAAAGACTTGCCTACACCATTATATATTCATTTTCAATTCCTCAAAAACTTCTTATGGATAAACTAATATCGGTAGAGCTTGCCACTCCTAGCAGTCAGCAAATAACAGCAGCCTTCTTATGAAAAACTCCATACTGCCACTTGCATCTAGTTGAATTTGTCTTTGAGACCAGGCAGATAGCTTCAGCAACTGCGCTGATCACACCAAACACGTGGATTGCAGATTCGATAAGACAGATTAGAAAAGAAGGGCTGCAGTTGCTCACCTGATGGCTTGCTCTTGGAAGAAATATGTAGAGTCACTCCTCTTCAGCAGGGTGACCACTGAAGTTGATGACTGGCAATGATCTGTAGCTCAGAAAGCAAGCTGAGGAGATGGCATTGATGTCCTTCTCCCCGCTTCCTGAGAAGAGGCGCGGCTGAAGCCTTCTCTGAGGAACAGCTTATGCTGCAAGTACAGCTCATCCACCACGGGCTGCATTCAGCCCCTGCAGAGCTGTAGCTCATAAATTACAGGAAAGAGCCTTTTAAGAACTGAATGTGTGTTCCTGCAACCACATTTAAAATTAATTTGTTAAAATCTACTCTGAAAAAGCTAAATGATATCCTTCCTATTTGTTGTTGGTCCTGCTTCTGCTCTTTAGGGACTCCTAATCTAACTTCTATTGCTCATCTACCAAGGCCAGCCAACACAGCAATACGTGTCTTTGTCTTTTAAGCCAAACATAATGTGAGAATATGGACTGAAAACTCCAACTTTATTAAAGGGTTGGGCAAGTGAGTGATTATTTTGCTGACAGCCACTCTGGGTCACCAGCCAGGAATGATGAACCCTGTGATGAATCTGGTATCGGTTTGGGCAGTACTATTTGCCTTCACAGTCATAACAGGTTAGGACAATGTATTAAGCGGGAGTTAAAAAGAATTAATCTGTTCCTCGACAGGCATTCCTACGTGTTTAGTTAGATTCAGATTCAGGGCTTTGGCATAAACAAATGAAAAAGCGAGCGCAGAAAAATTCAGGTTAATGACCGAGTTCTCTTGGGTAATGATCCAGCGGTTACAAGATATGCCAAACTTAGCAATAGGCTATAATTCTGCAAATGAGATACTTTAATATAAGCTTTGTTATATCAGTTTTTCCTGTTTACTAAGGTTCTAGTCTTCAGATAACTCAGATAATTGTACTTGAGACAATTGCTTATGATGAGCCAACTCTGTTGAAATAAAGACCTTTTGAAATTTCCTCTTGCTTTCTCTAGGGATTTCTGTTGTAAAAATGGGTTATGATATGACTCTAAGAGAACTTGGTATAGGAGGAGCTTTAAACATTATTCTTTTTGTCAAAGTAACAATTGGAGAAGCAATTCTGGCAGAGGCAGTTATATTATGAATATTCACAGTATGTCCATGATAACCAATTGCATTATTTTACATTATCTGTTTTGCTCAGCGATAAAAGCTATGTTTTTTGGGATGAAAACTTGGAACTGCCCTACTTCTTTGTTTTCACATGTTCATTGCTTAAAATGTGATGAAACATCCCATGTTAGCATCTCAGCCAAAGGAAACCTAAAGGAGATTTCTCACTTTTCCGTTCAGATATAAAAGGGAACGGACAAATCCTCCCATTAAAAATTGTACTTTTAATGGAGTTACCAACCCTTTGCTAGATAAACTAAAATACTAAATGCCTAAAGATTATAAACCTGTTTGAGTATCTGATCCCAGCTCCTTTGTGATTACAGGAATGGAAAATTTCCACTTCATCTCACTGTGCTTGACACTGCTTGATGTCTCTAAATTTTCTGGGCTGCTGTAACAGAGTGATTGAAATAAAGTTGAGAAATCATCCCGAATGTCACCGACATCCAAGACAGGTAAAAGCTGATAATGAAAAACACTATCCCCTCTAGCCACAATAAAGGGCTCTTACTAACCTGTCTTTTTCTAACTGTGAAGGATATCCATGACAGTGTCAGTGAGGGTTTGCTGGACTGACCCTAGAGAAAGGACTTTGTGATGTTCTGGACTCTGCCCGCTTCCCCGACTCCTGAAATTCAGAGCCTAACTCTAAAGCTGTTGCTGAAACAATTTAACACTTTCCTCTTTCTCCTTCCGTCCCCAGCTGCATGTTCCTTCTTCCACTCTTTGTGCTAAACCTTACATATATGGACCAAAACCATCAATAAGTGTCTATCTGTAGCACAGACTAATTTACTGCAGGAAGCATAATTTTAATTTCCTGACTTAACATTGTCCTGTATTTCATGTTTGGTATTCTAGTTACGCTCTATATGTTATTTGTGTCCTATCTGGAGCCCACCAAAAATTGGTCGTTAGAATTGACAGGTTCTCTGCAAGACCCCATTCCTGTAATGTTTTTCTGTTTCTATTGTTATTTATATTCCTGGGGTTGATGCAAAAATCCACTGATGGGAAACTGAGTGTGAATCTGGGGCCTTAAGATCCTCTGTGTCTGTGAAAAAAAAAAAGAGACACCACTTTTTTAATAAATGTTTAAACTTTTTATTACATAAAATGGTCTAACAAGGACATACTTTTCAAAAACAAAAGATTGGAGTTTTGGACTCTCACCAATTTTTATTGGAGAGAGAGAGACTAATGCAGAATACGTTTCCAAAACACTGGCACTAGGGAGCCCTGAAGCAATTGTATATTTAAAATACTCCCTTTCCTTCTGCCTTCCACTTGCTGTTTTGCTGAACAAGCCAGTTTTAACTTTTCAAGACTTTTCACAAAACATTACAAGGAATGCAACCTCATTAGTATTGTACAGAAAGCCATGATAAGTAGGTATTAACGGTTCCAAATCAGTTTTCAAAGGGAAATAAAATACAGATTCTTCCTATATGTCTGTTCTGAATAGACTTAACCCGCTGGAGGAGCAAGGTAAATCAGGCCATGCTGAGTAGCTAGACAACAACTCATACCACTTTCAACCACAGTTGAAAGAATGGAATTGGGCATGTCTATTTTATGCTGATTACTCCCTCTGCTGTGGTAATACTGCAGAGAACATTGTAAGTATATATTAAAAAGAATACAAAAAGACTCCATAAAAATAGAGTTCGTAATACAGTGGATAACCTGGCAAACAAGATTGGGTAGCAATAGGTCTGCTGGGCGCTCTTTGTAGAGACTCCCTTCCTGCCAGAGAAAGCAGTGCTGGCAGGAGCGGAAAGACCTCGGCTCACCGCCCCAGGCAGGATGTGTCCCATCTAGAGTGTCTGTCCCATCTGCTCTTGCAGGCTGGTGCTGGAGGCTCCAGGAAATAGGTTCTGTTAGTGTCCGTACTGTGAGAAAGCTCTTACTAACGTATCATCTGAAATTCCTTGATGTAGTTCTACTCTGTTGCTCATTTTGTCTATCAGAAACTGTGTTTTCCTTCTCCATCACATTTTATGTAAATCTTTTATTACTATATGCTAGCATACTTATTGCTTTTTAATTGCAGCTAAAACTCTTATTTACTGACAGCAAGTGAAGCCAGTAATGCAGCTCAGAGGTTACTTGCATATTGCCCAATTAGCACTTCTGATCTGCCAAAGCCACGCTTAGGAAACTTGAGTGTGTGTAACCAGTGCTTATCCACTGAGTTACAAGGACTCTGGCAGGCATGACCACAGATGTATTTTATATGGCTCAATAATTTAGGAATAGAACCATCTGAAAATATCTGCAGAGAGAATTTATGTGAAATGATAATGAAGTTTTGATTTGTATCAGAATGATGTGTTGGTCTGAAAAATGCAAAAGGACAACAAGCTGACTGGTTGTCCAAGGGCCTTTTGTGATTTTTGTGGTGATCAGAGAAGGAAGTAATTGCTGAGAATGTTGGTTAGAACAGAAATGAGTAAGGAGAGAAGAAGAATACAAGGTGTTCCTGATTTTTACATAAAATGTAGCAGTTCCCCAGAGGTCTTTGGGGTCCTTTTCCTGAAGCGGGGCAAGATTTGTGTGTTTTGTGTGCCTGTGTACACAGCTGCATTGCTGTGGTCTTTTGGAGGCAGAGTTTTGCAGGGATTTTTGCTTTTGGCAGCTGGACAAATGTGCATCAATGCTAAGCACTCTGCTGTGCATGAGACCTGTTTTCAGCAGACCATGTCTTTGGAGCGCTTGTAGAGGTATAATAAGACATCCTGGTATTTGGGAACTTATCTGCAGGCTTTTGGCCTGGAGAGGCTGTGAGCACTCAGTACTCCTTTCAGAAAAGCACCCCTGGGCATGTTCCACCCTTGTTCTAGACATATCCCTAGGTGCTCTGACCTAGGGTGATAAAATATGTCAAAGAAATAACTAATTTTACTGGAACACTCACAACTGTTTTTTTCTAGAACCAGTTAAAGCTCCAAGTGAACTTTAGTGGTGAATATTTCATAGCTTTGTACAATATCTGATGTTCATAGTTATCTCAAACAAATTCATTTTAGAAACGCAAGTTGTCAGAACTTTAATTCAAGAATTTCAGAGGCAGAAACATTAACATCTCCAAACTCCCAGTCCACCAGACAACTGGACCTGCCTAGTGCTCTTCAGTTCTGGATGAGTAGGAGTAAAACCTTTGTTTTTAAATGTGGGCTGTGCATATATGGAAATGCCCTTGGGCCTTCAGATAAAATGTCTGAGCAAAGATCTGAGTCACTGAATGTTAGCGCAAACATAATGTCAAATTAAAGACACATACTCTAGAACTGGAGAGTCCTCAGGCTGAACCAAACCCCATGTTCTAACAGAGAAAGACCTGCAGGTGGTGTGGAAGATACCTCTCATTCACCCAATGTCTTAGCACAAGAATAGCTAGTAACTCTGGCAGCGAGAATGGCTGAAGCTGTATACTTGGTTCCCTACATGATGTACTGGACTTTGTGGTATAAGTGAAGCTGGTGTAACTTTAAACACCCGCGAGGCCCCTGGAGGCCATCTGGAGTCCAGGTGGGAAAGGACTGAGAAGCTGAAAGATACGTTTCCTTCTAATTCTCTTCAGTCTCACTCTCTGATGTATGATGTGCCAAGGTGGGTGTGATAACACGTCTGAGGCCATCACCATAACCGTGCCTACTCTGAGTGTCTCACAATTCAAAGCTGAGCCCGACCCTTTTTAAGGAATTCTGCAGCTATTGAGGACTGTTACCTGTGTAGGATACTTTACAGTGTACTTACAGTACACCAGATAGATCTTGATTTTTCTTGTGTTATCATGGGTCTCAAAAATACCCTCCAATTACTCATCTGTACTTATGCTTGTGTGCACCTATATTGCCCTTTCTTTAAATTTGACTGTAGACACTTTCAAAGTTAGAACTCTAAACCAAGCAAGAGGTGCACATTCCAGAGACTCCAGTTGAGCTCTAAAAAAGATAATGTTATTTTATACAAAAAAAGAGAGAACTGGAGTTCACTGTGGGAGTTTTCTGCTATGAGTACCACAAAGGCAGAGCAATTGTTTTTGTCAAAAAGGTAGGGTCTTGGAAAGTATGGTCTTGTATTTTAAATGTAACTAACGGTCTTGTTTAATTGTGCTTGTGCTTGCGTAAATCAGGAACAATTCACTTGCAACTGATGCAGTAGTTCTGGTGTAATTTCATGCTAGACAGATCGTTATCAGCTGCAATTAATTGCACACTCTCTTGTTTAAATGTGGGTATCTCAAGAAGCAGAATTTCTCTCAGTACAGGATGTTTTTTCTTAACCTTCTCCTTTTCCAGTGCACTGCAACTTTTTCAAATGGATTACTTTGGTGGTAAAATTTGTAACTGTTGCTTTTTAATCTAAATACGCTAAAATTTGAAAAAAAAAACCAAAACAAAACCCCAAACCATTGGAGCTGAGTTATACTAGTATAAGAATATATCTGAGGCCATAGTTTTGTATCTGAGAAGGACTCAAGTAACATCATTTGATCCAGATGTGGGTCTAAAACATCCTCGATCCAGACTCAGGAAACACTAAAATTTAAGAGTGTTTCCACAGTGTTTACTTGGCCAAGTTGTACACATGTGTTATTTTCTATTCCTGGTTTCCTTATTAAATGGAAACCTTAATGTATCATTTTGTTATTTATGGTCTTCCATAAAAACTACAGGATATACAATGTGAAGAGTTAAAACTGAGGAAGTTAAAGCTTAGCATTTGGCTCTCCTGACTTTTGAGTGCATGTTGCTTTATTCGTGTTAGCTAGCTAGTATTTTATTACGTAAATTTACTTGCTTTATGGAAATTGTAAGAGCTGCAAGGCCACTTTTGGCTCTCCCAAAGCTGTTACCCTGTTACCTCCTTGTTCATTAGAAGTGATCTCATGTGTGTTTATGGCACATCCCAGATTTGAATTCTGACCAAATGGTTAAATAAAGAGTGATTATTCTAATTGACTAGTATGAAACCTGCTATAAGGACAAGGGGAAAGCTGTTATTCAGTTTAAGCCATTGCCTGCTTTAAATCTCAGGTTTGATGTTGTGATAGATGGGAACAGACTTTTACATGCAGTCCTGCTCCTGCTACACGCCTTGCTCCACCGCTGAACTCGGAGCAGGGGGTCCCGGTGCGAGGCCCCGGGAGCGGTGCTGTGCGCTCCCTCTGCCGGCAGCCACGCTCGGCCAGCCGTGCTCCGCCGGGGCGGCAGCCGGGTGGGATCCCCATCCTCCCTCTTCCGCTCTGGCACCGGCACTGGCTCTCACCCCAGCCCCGCCGAGGTCGTTCGGGCAGAAGAGAGAAAGGGAGAGCGAAAGAGGAAAAGGGGAGGAAGGAAGGAAGGCGCAAGGGAAGGAAAGAAGAAAAAGGAAAAAGAAGAGGAAGGGAAGAGGAGGAGAGGAAGGGAGGGACGGAGGAATAGAGAGAAAGAAAGAGAGAAAGGAAGGAAGAGAGAGAAAGAGAAAGGAAAAGAAAGGAAAAAGGAAGGAAGGGAAATAAAATCTTTTTCTTTCTGGTGCAAAGGCGGGTGGGGGAGTGGGAATAAATAGCTGGTGGGAGAAAAGAGGAAGCAAGATTGCTTCTTCTGACAGCGGTTTACAGTTGTATCAGTTTAGTTGTAACATCAAGCTGCATCCTTAGATAAAAACAGGACAGTTTAAGTTTAGCTGCATGTTAAACTTATAAAAAGGGTGAAAAGTTATCTTTTTCTTTCTGGTGCAAAGGCGGGTGGGGGAGTGGGAATAAATAGCTGGTGGGAGAAAAGAGGAAGCAAGATTGCTTCTTCTGACAGCGGTTTACAGTTGTATCAGTTTAGTTGTAACATCAAGCTGCATCCTTAGATAAAAACAGGACAGTTTAAGTTTAGCTGCATGTTAAACTTATAAAAAGGGTGAAAAGTTAC
>NW_009202999.1:9267-15947 GCF_000690835.1 Fulmarus glacialis | reverse complement strand
TTACTAAAAGAATCACTAGCAGTAATTCATATATAGATAGGAGGTATATCTTGGAGAGTGTTAGAAAAAAAAAGTATCTTTAGTGTCCATGATTGGAAGTGACTTTTGTGTGACCAAACTGCAAATGAAATGTCTGCTTTAGATATTTAGTCATTTAATTCATTCATTCCTGGTTTTTTTGGCTCCATATATAACTTCAAAACAAAATGCCTTATTATTTATCTCCCATTTTGTGATTCTATTGCGTTCCTGCCTCTGAGCACTAATACAAGGTGGATGGAAACGGAAAACCCAAAGCCAACGGGGAAAGAAACTGCAAGAAAAATTGTCCCTGAAAAAAAAAATATTCCTGCTTTTAAACTAGACTGTTTTTTTGGTAGAATTGCTCATTGTGCTTCACTCCCTTGATAGACCTGGCTTAACATTCTTGAACTATGGGTGCAGTTCTAACATGCAGACTGAACAAAATTAGTATGTTCTGTCCTCTCCATGACTCTATTCCTGTTTCTTTCCTCATCATTCTGCTTGTTTCCTCTCCTTTGCTTGGGGAGAAACAAAAGAGATTGACCTTTCCTATCTGTATCCATTGGCATTTGTTCTTTTCTCCTCTGCTTCATCTCGTTCTTGCCATCCCTTAGCTCCTCTCTTATGCATCTAGCTGCCAATTCTCTCTCTGGGGTTAATTGCTAAACGGATATTAAAATTAGCAAGGTGTTCCCAAACCAGAATGTGGATAATAGCGAAGAGAAAATGTCAGGAATGAAATCAAGCACTGTGAAAAACATACATAAATTATAGCACCGTTACAATGCTTCTTATGCTATACAATGATTTATGTTGTTTTTCTGGTTTTATGTGCTGTCCAATGTAATGTAATGCAAAACACCTTGCTGAGAGATACCTATTTTGCTGTTATTTTAAGCAGGCCTAAGATTTGTATCCTCTTAGAGTTAACATAGTACATTTTATGCCAGTGCTGCAGGAATGGAAAAGAGATTTTGCGGAGGACAGCTCTATAGTGAGCTTTCCTAGAAGCTTCTCTTTCTTTCTGGGACTCTTCTAATCTACATACCCTACAGGTATGCCTGGAAATCAACATAGTGATCAGGTACCTGAATCATGTACCTGATTAGGGGGCCAAAAATTATGCTTAGGCTAGTCTATACAGCAAAAAGAAAAGTTAGGAGGAATCAACCAGAGCTAATGCACAAAAATACAAATGTATTTACCTGTTAGTTGTGACCTCTTAAAGAAGTAAAGGAGCTTTAATTCTTTTTGGATAGGATTAGCTTAAACTGAAATAAAATGACTGTGCCCCTGAATGTGACAGTCTAAAGGGAACAAGAACTTAATGCATTTGCACATTAAATTAATAACTTTAATTGATTTACCCTATATTAAGAGTCCTTGTTTAGACAAGACCTTTATGATGTTTAGTGCATATATTACTAATACAAACCACCCTCAAGTTTTCTGTGGCTTCCGAATTATTAACTAAACTATAACTAGTGTTGCACTGGAATGTGATGTCTTGATTCCTTGTTGTGCCAGCTTGTGGGAAAAAGAGGAAAGCAGTCAAAATTTTGTATCCTAAGATTCTTCTGGCACTTGTCTTTTGCCTGAGCTGACTCACATCAAGTTGACCACTGTTTTTATTAGTGTCCAACAGTTATTGCTCAGTCAACAGTGTTCATCTTCCCAAACAAGCTTGCCTATAGGCCTGGGTTATCAAGGTGCAAACAGTGTTCTCTTCTATTCCTATTTTTAAGGACAGGAAACCTGTCCTTATTCAGGTTTATGCAGTGTCCATGGCAAGCAAAGAAATGTGTCCTAAACTTACAATAGATTCTTTCTAACATCTTAAATCTAGTATTTAGAGGGCTAAGTCCATGTCTGATCTAAAATATTTCTGTGGATATGTACCAGGACTGGATTAGACCCAGGAACTAATAATTTCCCCTAAATCTGTATAAATATGTGTGCACACACATACACCCATAAAATATACATTAAAACTGATATGGGATCTGTTAGCTAAATATTTGCTGTTTGCTTTTGCCAAAGCTATATGAATAAGAATTGCATTTGACTTTGTATTAAAAATACTTCTGGTGGAGAAAAAGTCCATGAAGTCTCAAAAGAAGAAACCATTCTGTCCCTCAGCGACCCTACATTACCTATGGCAAAGTTAAAAGTAAGGGGGAACCAGCAGAGAAGCTCCCTTATCTGCTACCTAGCCTTTGTTCAGCCAGGTTTCAACACTTGCCTAGTCTTAATTGTTTCCTACACTCAAAGTTTGCAACATATTAAAAGGTCACCTCCTCCCTCTAAGCTAAATAATGAACAATTGTGTACCATATGCTCTAACCCAAATAAATCGAAGTTTCTTAGAGATTACTTTCTAAGAAAACTTGTACTAGTTGTCTCAGCATTTCTTCTCTACTCTCAAATCTGTATAAATCCAAACCCCTGTGAATGGCTTGGCTTAAGAATGGCTTATTGCAGTTTTTTTGTTTGTTTGTTCCAAATCAGTTTGGATTAAACTAAAAGAAAAAATGATCCAGATGGCTTTTTGCAGTGACATAATAACATTATGTCTTCAGCAATACAGAAAGTCTAATGAGGATCTAAGTTCCTTGACACTGGATTTTTTTGGCTAGTACAAGATACAGAAATGATATGACAAAAGACCTTGTGTATAAATTTAATAATGAATTTACAGTTTTAAAGCCATAATTTAGGTAATGTCTCTGAAGTATTTTGTGCTTCATTGAAGAATCTATTTATAGTAACTAGACACTTCTCCAAGCAAAAGCTGACTTTCTGTAAGAAGGTGCACTCTACAGTCTTGTTTGCAGAAAGTTATGGCTACATCTGTTTATACCAGACATATGCATTACACTGGAAACATATAAAGCTTTAAAGAAATATCGGAGAGAAAACCAAGGTCCTAGGAGCCTTGGTTTCACAAATGAAGCAATGAAAAATAAAATAAATCTAAACAGAAGGGTATTGAAATAATTTTAAAAATGCATTCAACTACTCTTTTTAATGCTTGGGTTGGATGACAAGGAATTGGTCTTTCTCAAGAAATAATAGTTTGACTGTTGACCTACTCCACTTGATTCCATTTCACATTCCAGAAGGAAATGATAAATGTAATTGGAAAATAATTAGAAATTCTAGATTGGCCTTGTGGGATATCTGATCTGCTGCTTAATTTAACCTAAGTTACAGTCAAATGTTTAAAATCTGAGTATCTTTTTACTCTTTCACATGCTAAGGAGCTGATGCAGTATCTGTAAAAATGGTCAGCTGTCTAGAGATGGCAAAGGTAATTTCATATACGTTTGCAGCACTTCTGATGGAATGAAAGTTTCCAATTTCTGTTGGAAGATGTAAGAAACAGAGGCATAAGCAGAAATGCATTAACTATTTTGTTCCATACTGGATTTAATGTAAACTACAGTCACATTCTCTCCTGTTTCAAATGCTAGCCTTAATATGGATGTGCAATTTTTCTAATTTAAAGCTTGCTTTCTGAATGCGTTTGGCTCAGGCATATACAAGGGAGAAGGAGGGGTCAGAATGACATCCCGTATAGGATGGTGCTAATCAAGCTGCACCAACCTCCCTGCCACAACCAGCTGGTGACCCATCAAAATACCCTCAACTAAACCGAGCTATGATTCAGAAACATGGAGTAAGCCTTTATAGAGCCAGGACTCATGTTATGCCACGAACTCTATGAATTACAGATATGGCTATGCCCAAAACTCACGTCTGAGTGATGAATCCTCTCCTCAGCCAGCCTTCCTAATACTCTGCCTAATATTGTCCAGACACTAGTATTTTGTGCCAAATTAGCGAAACATGAATTTAGCCATCCACTCTACACCAATCTCATTACACCAGATTTAATGAAATTTTAATTAGTGAAAGTACTGCTAAATTCCATTGATATAAATAAGAATTTTTTTCTAGGGTTTATTACCTCAGATATGGCTCTGTTACATAATTCTTACTACCGAGTAGGCAGAGCACAGATTTATGCCAACTTGGATAGAAGAAACTGTCTTAGAAACAATTGGACAAGTGTCATAAAAACTATGTGTATCAACACAAGAGAAAATATCTGGTTTAGGTTGAATGATGAAAAAAGATTTTATTTTTGTAGGACACTATTTTTTCCCTGCAGAAGGACTTTAAATATGAACTGTACTTCTGGAAACCATTTTAACCAGCAGTTCAACTGAATGTTATTGGGGCAGTCAACAAACCATGTAATTTCCCAGAATAATAGTTAGCTATTTTCTGAACTGTAGATATTCATGGCATGTTCGTGAATCCTTGAGAAATGGTCCTTTGCAGTGGCAGATTAAGTTTTGTCAAAATAACCATAGTATATGGTAGAGTTTCAGATTTCTAGATTAATTTCCTTTTTATATTTGGTTTCTGAGAAGAAACTATAGTTTGAACAGCTGTGCTAAAATCCTGAGAAACCTTTTTGGAAGGCAAATTGACAGCAACCTTGCACTGGATATCAGTTGAGTCTAACATATGAATTAAATAAAAATAATAGTTGGACTGAAAATTACATTGGATCACAGTTCAGTTTGTCTTTGAAGCAATCCTGTGTATTGCTGCTTTGAATTCTATAAAATCTTTTAGTTGGTCTAGTTACAGAATATAATTTTGTGTATGCCTCCAACAACATACAAGCAACTAATTATGAGTCTTGTCAGCATTCACAGAGAAACTGTTCCTCAGACACTCTGTCATGAAATTTCTCATGTCTTACCTTTGAAGTTACAAGCTTTCTGCATGAAATGTTCCTATTTGCTTCATTTCCTTTCAGCAGAGTTAGCTGTTGGACATTGCCTGCAGTCAGCGTTTTTTTTTGTTTGTTTGTTTGTTTGTTTTTTTAATTCTGGGGTGTTCTAAGATCTATTGCCCGAAAGCTTCTTGACTTCCATCCTCAGAGCAAGCTAGAAGTAGCCTTCCTATTCTTAGTGTATTGGTATCCAGTCATCACTGACCTGATCAAGTGTAGTAGCACCAGATGATAAGGAATTCAACTGGTTGCCAACATGACATCAACAGGAGTTTCAGCAGTACCATAAACTTTTACAGTCAGATTTCTTGTTTGAGGTTCTTAAAATCTTTTTGTTTACTATTGTACTGCATCAATGGAGGCTTTTCTGTTTGATGAATAGGGTGTAAAAATGCTTTCCACATGAGGGTATGCACTGTTACAATAGGCAGTCAAAAGATGCCTTTCTTATGCCATTATTTCAACACTGAAATACTTAGCTAGACTCCACCCATGGTACATGGTACGTGTCTTCATAGTCTCAAGTTTTTCAGTAATTAATTCTTTGCAGACAATGCACTCTTCTGGTCATGGAGAGGATTTTTAAGCCAAGAATATTTCCTATTAACAATATTTGGATAAGCCCATAAACTAAACCTGAGTATCTTCTTGAGAAAGTAAATGTAACTTTGATTCAGCTGTACAAGTGTTCCTATAATACCAAATGATTACCTAAACAAGCTGAACCGTACGGAGCTGTCTCCTGACTGTATCTCAAAGGTCAATGTTCAGTGGCCTGGATGCCAGGAGATTCTTTTTCCTGTTACTCCCATGTAAATTGTCCATGCAGTTTGGGACGAGATTATGTTCACCACAATGTGCTCTGCAATGAAGTTTTGTTGAGCATGCAATGGTGTCAAGGAAGCAACGTATGCAGAGGTAATGCTAAGTGGACTCATTGCTGGAAAGTGAAGACAAGCAAGCTTTTGGGCTCTCTGTTCATTCATACATACATAATCTAGTGGAAGCTCAACTCTCTTATGGGAGTGAAGGTAAGATTTGCATCTTGTGTTGCAAGTCCTAATGTGTGGATGAGTACTATGGATAGATTACACAGAGGAGAGACAAAAAAGAAGTGCAGTTTTCCTTTCTGTGTACTGGAAGGACAAAATGGAACTTGGCTTATGGGATTTTTTGTTTGTTTGTTTTACTATAGTTGATCATTTCTTAAATGGGCATAGCCCTGCTTCAGTGAAATAGGTACCTATAGTACATAGTACTGGCTATGTACTGTGTACCTGTGTCTTCAGCCATGCATCACTCCTATACTCAAAGGTATGTTTGCATTGGCAAGCAAATATCGCCTTGCATTGAAAAGCAAATATCTCCACATATGGAAAATCTGAGTCCCAACCTTTAGCTCCAGCTTCACAGGAATACTGCACCCGTGCTCAAATCCAGATTCTTGTACTACTTTTTATATGGGAGGGGTATAAAAATCAACCTGAATTCAGGTTCTAAGCAAGAAAGTCTCACAAACTAGCAACATGAAAAGCACTACTAGTAGCCAATTTTATATAAACAAACTTATACCATGAGCATTTTTTGCCTTGTTTTCCTCACAAACTATGAAAAGGACCCAAATTCCCAACTTTGCTCTCAGAGAAAATGCTGACATCTTTAGGTATGTTGTTCTCTAGTTGAACATCTCTTAATGATTATTTTCCCCTGATCTTAATAGCCAAAGAAGAACCTAAAGAATGCAAAGTTAATATCTACTTCCAAAACCTTCTCTCCACGTATCCATGATATCTCTGGCAAGCAACATTTATTACACTAGCCCAGAAACGCACTGAAGTAAGCATGG
>NW_009202999.1:0-9236 GCF_000690835.1 Fulmarus glacialis | reverse complement strand
TGCTGAGGCACCTGAGACTCTGAGATCTCAAATGACCTCTGAGACAACAGTTAAAAAATAGTGTAATGCATGATACAAAAACTAGGAACAACAGAGTTGCATAATAAAAATTTAGTCAGAAAGTCTTCAGATATAACGCTTCTGAAAGCTTTGGAATACTTTATTTATGGAAGATTTTTTTCCTGTTGCTTTATGGAGACAAAATTGACCAACTAAGCACATGAACTGAAGTTATTAACGCATTATAACTGTTACTAGTTGTGTGAGTAGGCTTAGAGGATAGCTAGCTACACATTCAGGATGTAAATTAGAAGTTCTTGAAAACTCACTGTGGGCTCAAGAGTTGGATGTCATGTTCATGTAGACAAAACCTAATGATATGGTTATGCAAAGCTGTAAAGGATAAAGAAGCATGGATCAAACAATGGACTTGACATGAATGATGTTTGGTGTGCCCTTTTCCTCCGTAGTGCAGCAGCTCTTACATCCTGCTTTGCTTCCTATTGCGAGCTGACAAGAAACAGACATTCTCTGTCTTCAAATGGCAGATGGACCGAGGCACTAAATATCTGCTGCCTTGACTTTCCTCTGTTAGTTTGAAATGGGCCATCTCTTTATTTTCACTGCATACTTCGTAGTGTCCTGCAGAATGTGAGATTTTCTATCGACAAAATAAATGTTTATAGAAAATGTCACCAATTATAAGGATGTATACAGCTTCCAAGCAAAGAACATTAAAATTCTTAATTAGAAGTCCAATTATATACAGCTAACATTAAAAAAAATCTAATTAATTGTAGTAAATAAAAAAACACATGCTGGAAATAAACACTCGTAGCCAAATCCAACTAGTATAAAACAGCGTTATATCTCCGCGACAGAAACGATCTTTTCATTGTGTACGCATGTGTGTCCAGAGGAGTATACCTGTCTATGCTCAAACTTAAGACTTAACATCACACACAAGCCAAAGCACTCTGAATATCCACGCAATCTATTTTTCATCTTGTGTTTTGCCTTTTTTGGTAATCAAGCCCAACTAACTTTCCAGTCAGGGAAGCTCTGTTATGAGGAGAAAAGGGGAAGCAGATTGAGTCATATTCAAATTTTGTACCTAACGACAGGCTAGGTCTTGATGGCTTGGAAAATGAGAGCACGGTACCACAGGCTGTGTTGACAGAGTACTAGACCCTGGTTTATGGCAGAAACGCTGAGTTTAAGTGAACAACAAAAGTTATAGTTGTCTGTAGTACTGCACTTGCTTGTGCAGGAGCTGAATTTTTCATTAAAGCAAGGCTTTAAAAAACAGGCAGTGCTTTAAGTTGAATGAACATGGGTAAGGAAATCTAAAATGTTGAAGTTATGTTCCTATATTTCTAGAAATAAAGCAACCGTCTAAAGAAACCAAACCAAAGATCACATCTCTGCCCTGAGTTTTCATACTCACCCTAGTTACAACTAAGATATTATGATGAAAAAAGTGAGCAAAAACCACCTCCTTTTTTCCTGTTTTTATTACTCTGTGTTGATGGCCTTTAATTAAACAAAGTAGCTTTGATCCCATTGTGAGCTCATAAGGGAGATCTGAATCAGTGTCGGTATACTCTCCCCTGTTCATACACTTCAGTGTCAGTCACTATCTCTCTTTTTCTTTTTAAAAAAAACCCACTTCTAAACTCCAATAGAAAAGTAAGGAACTCTGATGCCATATTTAAATAAAAAAAAGATTCAGAACCCAATATTTAATATGTATTATGTCAGAAAATTTATTTTGTTTTAAATGCACCAGTTTATGAAAATGACCACTGATCATGCAGCTTCACACTCAGCTGGGATGAAGGCTGAGTCGCGTCGATACAGATCTCAAAAAGAGCAGGAGGACTTCTCCACTTTATCTTGCTACAGAAATAGAAGCAAGTGTGTTCAAATCCCAGTCACTAGTGAGATCCTTGGACTGATGGTTAATTGGAAGGAGAACAGGTAGTTAGCATGCAATTTCAGCTGACAAAAAAAGGGTATGGTTACTGAAAGTCAGAAAGCAAATGGCATGTTAGATGCCACAGAAGCAGCTGAAGAATATAGTCATCAGTTCCACTGTTGCTTCTTTTGTTATTATTTCCTATTCACAGAGATTTTGTTTATTTTTTGAAAACAAATTTATTTTCTATTTAGTGATCACGTACATTTGTTATGAATAAAAAGCCAAAGAGAAACTGCAGCATTTAAAACCAGTCTCAAACTCCAATTACTCCTGACTTATGCTCGTGATTCATTTGCGGATTCTTACACATGCATTTGTAACTGTTTGGTGGCTCATAAATCCCTTTTATTACCCTGCATGTTAGGGCTACCAATGGGAAGATGGATATTGCCTTAAGTGGAATCTGATGAAAAGTGGAGTGACTTCTTACATTCATATCACTGTTTTTCAGTGTGAATGTTATAGATGATCCTGAACTCCAGAGGATGATAGGGGAAGCATAGGTCAAAATCAAAACAATAGCACATTTCTGCATCTGCATAATAAAAGCCAACATTCACCCTGCTAGGCTGTATGTAGAAAAATAAGTGTTTCTATTGAAACATGAACCATATGTTTTTAGCCTACTATACATTCACCCTAAAGTTGTGAAGTAGCCAGAAAGAGCCAGTTCACTAGGGACTAAATTATACAAAGTACTGAGAAGGACTAAGCAGAGGAAGTTCATTCAGTAAAACAATCAAGCAAAGCTTTAAAATTATATATAATTTAGTACAATTTATACAATTTACTATCTTTGTTCCCCATCACAACAGTGACTATCTTCTCTGTGATGATTCTTGTATATCTGGCTCTTTAATGCAGAGTAAGCCTGTGAAAGCCTGGGTATTACCTTGTTTTCTTGTTGTTTGCTTGATCTGTTGGAAGTACCTTAACTTGAAAATGAACACATTTGAATACATACCAGGCATATGAATAAAATCTATAGGGACTGTAATGAAAGACAGGTCACACTGCTGCCAGATTTTCTTCAAGTTGCTCAGGAATGGAATCACTGAGATTCATTATTTGGGAATATATGCTGTAATGATTAAATTAGGGATCTCCTGGCTCCATGGGAAACATGGAGCCATCTCAAACAACTTTAAGATTAACTTCTGCCAGTGGAAGCATTTTGCATTTTATTTTCAACAAGCAAATGAAGAGCAAGATCCTGAAGGAGGAGAGAGTCAGCTACTGCTTTTGTACAGTGTACGATTTTGCATGGCTCTAGTCCTCATAGAAGCCTCTGCATATTGCCATGTAAAGTTTTAAAAACAATGGGAATCATTTCATGTTCTGCTTATCACCTTGTCTTCATATGTGTCAGGACTTTTCTAGCTGAATGCTTAAGATAGGCTTTCTTATCTTAATTTTTCACGTATATCTAATATTATATTACAAAACACAAATTATGAATTATGTGCAAGGATGGATTTAAAAAAAAAGCATATATATTCAACACTATCTTTAGCTTGTCTCAAGCATCAGAAACTAAGTGAAACTGAGGGGATGCCAACATAAGTCAAGGAGCCTCATGTTGAAATATGTTGAGTTGGGGTATCCTTGGGGTCTCACGCAGAAATATTAGGTTGTATTCAGCAGTGGTATAGCTATGTTATGTAGTGCTCCAACTGAGCTAATCATCCCAGGAGGAATGCCATAATGATGTGACAAAAATATTTATGATTCTGGAGTTAGCTCAGGCATCTCTTCATCATGCTGCGTTGTAAGATGTAGACATAACCTTCGTGGCTCATGATATGCAGGAAGTCAGATTAGATAGGTGACCTGGAGGTCAGCTTGGGCCCTCGGTTCTATTAATCTATCTACATATCAGAACAAACCATAAACATATTAAAGGAAGCAGTAAAATAGATCCATTAAACACCACATTAAGGGAACAAATTTCCACACGAGCCTAGGAAGAAAAAAAAAAAAAAAGGCAAGGCATTCAAAGTTTTGTGTTTAGATAAGGTCAGAAAAAGAGGAAAAAGACCTCACGATAACACATTCATTTCTTCTAAGGTTAATAGAGAGACTGAGATCATTAAGCTGGGAAAAACATTGCTGTAAGGAAAGCAAAAAAAAAAACTAGAAAGCTTGCAGCACAATTGCACTTTCCTAGGTTTTGTTGCTGCATGTGTTCTGTTCTCGTCTACTGTATTTCATATGATATCTTATCGCCTCAATATCTGAACATCTTCCAATAATGCATTAAGCAACATAAGTAACATCTGCCACATGTTCGTTCTCACATCTCCTCCCCAGTGACAGATGCACAAGAATTGTTGTGTTTTGGGTTTATTTCAGTGATAGATTCATGTTGCTGCATGTTTATGGTAGAGGCAAAAAATAAATTCTGAGGAAATGACTTCAGAGCAGAAGGTAGCAAGCTAGTTCTTCATCCCTGGGGAACGCATTGCATGCTGTTGGATCAGCCCCTGAAAATGCCTGTCCCTTGCACAGACAATTGTTAGGCTTTCCCTAGCGAGTGCCATTGCCTCAGGAGCAGGAAGTTATTAAAGGAATCCTGGAGCTTTAGGTGATAATGCTAATATACTGGTTTTGGGTTACTGAACTCTTCCAAATTTAATGGGTTGTTATCTTTACTGTAGAGAATGGGATGCAGGTTTGAGTTGTTTACAATAGCCAGTATTACTAAAAGGACAATTTGTAATGTTTTATACCGGTTAGTGTTTCCCAGGCACTTAATGCTTCATGTTCAACTGAAAGGTGATGAGAGTTTGAATAATTTAGGCTAAATTATCATCTGCCAGTATATGACAGAATTATTTAGACAGTGACACTCCAGAAAGCACAGACTGGGGATAACACATTGTGTCAGAGCTTTGCGTCAATAAGGAATAAAGGAATAGTCTCAAACCCCGGACTGAATTGATCAGTTTTGGGTACAAATACCTTCAGCCAAGTAAGGCTGTAAATTTTATGAAGGCTTTCCTTTGCCTTTATAAAATTTGCCTCTTCCTTTGCATTGCTCAAGACCAGCAGTCATTCATCTGGCAGCTGATCGCCGCTATGCTACTAACGATCAGTCATGATAAGTATTCCTCTATCTGGTTTATATCCTTTTCTGATATTGAATATCACTAATTTTACTTTCCTTTTAGAATTATTTTATGCAAGCAGGCAAGCATATGCATGCAGCCATAATATGTTTGTTTTCAGAGCTTACTGTATTTTTGTCTGAACAAAATTTCACTTTTTATGCAGACAGAAGCACCTGTGCTAATAATAATTCCTGCATATTGTTAGCCGATCTGCTTGCCTGGGCTAAGCAGCTCTTTGACGTCACCTCATATGCAAACAGGCAGTCTTGGAAAAGCTGGCTGTATGAAACTGTATGCTTCCCTAAAAATAATAATAAAATAATTCCCAGCACTGCTTTCCTCTTGCCCTTCAAAAATAACTGGTTCTTTATTTAGCTGTGTCTGTCTGTTTTTTTCAGCTCTGAGTCCTGTTTTTCTTCCTGATTTATGACAATCCTACCTTTATGGTTTCCTTTTTCCTTCTGTCAAAGTGATCTGTGGAGGAATCTAATGTGGGTCTATGAAAGAAAAAAAGGTCATTCTAGACTTTCCATAACTAGACCACAGGAAAAAAAGACCACTGAAAAACTTGAACTGTACTATTAGTGGAAACCTACCCCCAACCAACAGACCCAAACAAATTAACATCTGTCACTACAGCAAAGGGGATTGCATTAGGTAACACAGGTTTGCACACTTAGAGCAGGATGAGAGATGGGTGAAGCACTCTTCTACACAGCATGGGGGACACCAGGTTCTCACTGCCTGAAAGGTTCCCACAAGGAAATTAATCTAGTCATTCTTTCTGGAATTCCAATATCTGTTCTCTGCCTTGCTTCCACTGATGCATTCCATTGGAGAATAGTGCTTCCTCTTGCTTCTTGTGAATCTTTAGCCCCATGGTATAACAATCAGAAGATAACCATAAAGGATGGTGAATCAAGCAATGCATAACATACTGTGTAACACTTAAACAAAAAGAAATGCCTCAAGCAAAATAAATGTATTGCATATATTTTATTGTTTTCCTAATTGTATGTTATGTTAAAATATAAAAGTACTATGATACTTTGATTCATGGAATACAAATGTATGTAGGAACAATTTATTTTTATAGAGGAGTT
Source organism: Fulmarus glacialis (assembly GCF_000690835.1). Taxonomy (NCBI): domain Eukaryota; kingdom Metazoa; phylum Chordata; class Aves; order Procellariiformes; family Procellariidae; genus Fulmarus; species Fulmarus glacialis. The sequence continues at coordinate 3,042 of NW_009202999.1, read as the reverse complement.
CCCCAAAGAATTGAAGAAAAACTATATTCACATCAAGAGTGCCACAGTGCAATGAGCTAAGTCCATTAGACTTAAATTGAGCCCATTCCGTCACTGTGCATGTAAACTCAGGAAACAAGTCAGGCAGGGACTACTTTACTTTTGCTGGCTTTGAATAGTATACTCTTAGCATCCAAGATGAAGAACGCTTGTTAAAACAGAAGAGATTCCCAGGTGTTTACTGCTAATTGGCTGTTCAAAAGACTCAGTCTATCTGTAGCACAAGCCAACAGAGTAAAGAAGGCTGGATGGTCAGTTTTATCAATGTTTCCACAGTCAAATGATGAACTTTTAAATAACTTTTTACATTTAGATCCTACCTCCTGGTATTATGGAAAAAACAAGCATGTGAGAAATAACAGCATTCCTTTCCTTGATAACCAAAAGTACTGAGATAAAGGCTGATATCTCAGATTTATTTGATATTGGGTTTGTTTTTTTTTAATATTGCATTTGCCTTTTTGCTTTGTATTTCTTTTCTTCATAAGGTTTTACTATTTGCAGAGCATTTATGTTCCTTTCCCAAGAACTAACGAACATGGAAATTTAGCATTAAGGCCAGGTGAAAACACTTAAGTAGGTGATCACACTTTCAAAAATGTCAGCTTTAATAGAAGATGCTGGGATCTCAGCCCTTTGGAAAATCAAGTCTAATATACAGCTGCTTTACTGCAGACTCAGAAACCCAAATTTAGATACTCAGCTCTCAATAGTTTCACTAATTTTCCTTTCATGTTTTTGTTTTTATAAGTTTATTGTAGTATGTCTCTTGGTTTTCCAGTTCTTTTGAAAGTATTGGAAAAAATATGATATGAGTCCAATACTAATTATTTTCATCTTGGAATATTACTCATCTTTTCAAAGAAAAGCATAATTTCTAGGCAACATTGTGTTCCTTATTTGCAAAGTTGTTTGTTGGCTGCATCTCACTCCCATATACACATGCCAAGGATGAGTAGCTGTGTGCATCCAAACGTATTATTTGTTTATAGCATGTGTGCAAATTGTACAGAATTAATGTACAGAATGTGTGTATTTAAGTTCTTTTCTTCTCATCTTGTATTTTCCTTAAAACGTGCATATTCCTCCTTCAGTGCTTTTCTAGCCAAGATTTTGAGAGTTCACAGGTAGGTAGAGGAGTAGAAAAATGTTCTTAGGCACTTGATTTGCTGTCTACGAATTTCTGTAAGTGAGAACCCTTTATCTTCTCTCTTATCTTTCTCCTGGATGGGAGAGAGAATTTCAGACGTTTCAAATAAAGTAAACAAATCTAAGTTTTATATGCCTCTCATGAAAGCATAACTGCTTGATTTGGGATTTTGTCCTAGCTTTCCATGTGATTTTGTTAAATAGAGAAAATTCACGTTGTTGCTTTCTTCTATAAGGAGTTGAATTATTTGATAGTAATTTTATTTAGGTCAGCCTTTTTAAAAAGAGAAAGATATCGAAGATCAGAATTAGAATCAGAATGTATTATGTCTGTGTACCTAATAAAGTTGTTGATCTCCTTACTCCACTCTTCTGAGAAGAATCCATAGCTGGAAATGAAAGAGCAGAAGGAAAACAGAGGCCAAGAATAGCAGACCTCCCACTGGGATCACAGTGTTTGTCTCGTTCTTTCCATTACAATGATTTGGAATGGCAACAGAGCCCATGATGTATCATTACATGTGACTGGAGAGTCCCTGGAAAGATGGTCAAAGACACTTTTACTATTAGAACTAATCATTTATGTTGTAGATGAAGAATATAGTGATACTAAAATGTTCTCAAGTTTTTAATGAATATTTCTAAGTGAAAGATTTCTTCTTCTTTATATAAACACTACTGATGAAAAATAGAATTTCAATTTCAAAACAATATTTTTAAATTGGCTGTCCAGTATACTATTTTTAAGGCAGCTCTACGGCCATATAATGACTCATAAGAATACCTGCAACACAGAAATTGGCAACAAGAGTTATTTTTCTTACATGAATTGTGATCCACTATGTAGTGGCAGCAACTGGAAGTGATACTTCTGCAAATATTGAGTATTCTGAAGGATGTTTGTGTGTGTAACCAGTTCAAGTATACACTAAAACTCAGACCCTCTGTCTTTAATGAAAACCAACCACTTACTTATTGAAATGCCTCATATATAACTTTGAAAATGACTGTTTTGCATACCTTGAATAATAACAAAGTACTTTTTTCTTTTCTGATAATATAGTAAAAAAGCCGGTACATAAGAATGAAAAACAGTTTACAAAGTCTTTTCCAGAGTTATCATCTGAAAAGGTAACACCTGGCAGGTAATAGGGCCTGTCATGTTAGCAGATGCTCTGGACTCCACAAGAACATGCATTGCATCTTCCCATTAGTGATTCCAGCTGCCAAAAGAAAGTATGGATGAGTTGCCTACTCGACAATGGAGCATTTGTGGAGTCCTCAAATTGGGGTGACCTGAAATTATAATGCTGTTGCCCAACTGGATTCCTCTGAGGTAGGAAGATTTTACTTTCCCTTGCAGGTGACAGTCTGCTCATCTCATGTTGTCCCTCCGATATAACTTCATCCTAAGGCATGCTGTTCAAATCTAATAATTCATGTTTGCAAGCAATGCAGTCTATAGTGCAATCCAAACTGCATTTCTTTGCAAACAATCTTTAGAAAACAAACTTTACTCTTACGTTGTAAAGTCTGCTTAATTATACTCTACACCAAGTGTTGCCTTATAGATGATTTATACATCTGATGATCTGGAAAGTGATTTTTCAAAAATTAGTTTTAATCATAGTCCTTGCCCATGTAATACCCCCTAGTAATTGAGAGATTACTCAATCATCCTAGAGTCTGATATTTCAACTTTCTCTGTGTCCCCTAATTTTGTCCCATAAGTATGAATATGCATTATTATATGCCTCTTTCTTCTGTGTCCTTCACACTTTTGGATTTAAATACATGGAGTCTGGACTTAAACCTGAGTTATAAAAACATGCAACGCTACAGGCTTGGGGAAGA
>NW_009202998.1:42068-43098 GCF_000690835.1 Fulmarus glacialis | reverse complement strand
TCCACGGCCCCCCTTTTCCATTCAGCCCCCCTCTTCAATTAAACTTCTGTGATGAACTGCCGGAGCCCTGGGATATATGTTTACTGAGAAATAACTGAAATTATGCATGAAAAATATATAAAATAACACTTAACTCTGCCTTTTAAAAAGACGCATTGAAAGCTGTAACAATTGATGTGCTGGCTTTCCCCTCTGGGCCCTTTTAAAGGGCTGGTGGTGGCTGGGGGTAGCGATTGCTGCTTTTCAGAAGCCATGACAGTCACGTTAAGATCTCCGAAAAGAATTGTATAATAGGTAGAGTGCAAAAAAAATGAGATAATGGTAATTCTCAAAGGAATACATGCTTTAAATTAAAAAGGCACAGTGCTGCTGATGTGAGCATTATATTAATGCTTGTATGACACAATCCTCAAAGCTCTTTCTTCTTCCTTAAGCTGTTTACTTCACCCTTGAAAGTGAGGGCTATGCGGCGCCCTGGCAAGGCCAGTACGGTGCACATCAATTCCCTGTTTACTCAGAAAACATCGAAAACAAAACTCCAGAGTGCCTTTGGCAGGTTTAATTAAGTAGCTGGCTGCTTGCAGCTAAATAGAGCTATTCTTTCTCCTTAAAAAAACCCAGAGCAAACAAACAACAACAACAAAAAACCCCCCCAAAAAACCCCAAAACAAACCCCCAGAAAACCCCAACCAACAAACAAAAAATACACACCCTCAACACTTCAAGTATAGTAATGTATGCTTGCATTTAAGAATTTAGAGGCAGGGGCAGTATGTGGATTATAACTGAAGTTACAGTTGCAGATGCTCAACATCCTTGGAAAAAGTCAACTTTTGTAGTACACTTCTCGTGAATAATCTGCCCTTTCTATGCAGGAGGAAGAAGGTGTTAGAATTTGGGAAGACTTTAATTGGTTGTGCCTGTGGTGGCTGAAGCTCTGGGCATCCGTATCAGCAGGCTACACGTGTGGCAGGAAAGTCGGGTGACCCCGTTCCTGTGCAGTGCAGAGGTGCTGCAGCCCCCTTTCAGG
>NW_009202998.1:38844-42048 GCF_000690835.1 Fulmarus glacialis | reverse complement strand
AGTTCGCCACTGGTGGGATCTCATCTTTTACAATACTTTGGTAAAGCTCAGGCTGCAAAGCTTCTCCGTGCCTGGTTTAACTGTTAGTGCTTTGTGTTTAAACAACAGAGAACTATGCATTGCCCTAATTGCCCTGTTGTTATTACAGGGAGGCTGGTCAAAAGCCACCCCGTTTGTTAGATGCCCCTTGCAAGCATAAAGGCTAAAAATGATTGTCTTCATACTGGCCCTCATTGCCTAGAAAATGTTTCTGCATTCTTCAAAAACTAGAAATGCTATATGAAGGTAGAGGACTGATCGAAGGGCCTAGAAGAAGTATCAGATTAAATTCCCAAAGTAGTATGGCATCATAAAAGAAATAGATCGTCCTGAAAGGGGAGAGCTTTGTTACTTGTGTGGGTCAAGTATAATACTTGCTTTCAGAATACATCTTGACTGTATAAAACCCCATGTATATCTGTATTTTATAAATGTTAAAAATGGGCATGAAATCCTATAATAAGCCTATGTGATAATTTGGATTAATTTATCGATTTATTTGAGCCTCATGTTCTTCTGTTTACCTTTCCAAAACAGAGTTAATATTGTACCTTCTGTGCATGTTGGTGTATGTGAGTCAAATTTCCTAATCTTGGACGGATTGCATGTATATAGTTTCATAAGATGAGCAGAGTGAGTTACTCTTGTCTGAGCTACAGATTAAATAGGTATTTTTCTGTAATGCTCTCCTCTTCTGTGCAGAACTGTGGAGGAGAGCATTGTGTTTGAGAGAATGTCAAAGTCTGCCTTTGCGAGGCCACAGCTGACAAGTACTGTCTCTGTTGCAGCATATTTCTACCTTTCTGCAGTAAACTGTTTCCTAGTGTTTTTTAAATGTATTTCATGTTTTCCCATCTGTGCAAGCCAGGTCTGTTGAATCTACTGCTGGGCAGATGAGCCAGAGGCAGGGCTATCGCAATTGCATCTTCCACGGTGAAAGCTGAGAGATGACTTCTTGTCTTCTGTACCCTTTTATAGAGTAGTCCTCTCCAGAAAATGCAGCTAACATTTACCTTGGCTGGTGACAGGAGAGGAGGAGGTCTATGAAATGCTACTTCCTGTTGAAACTCGTAGTTCACATTTATAGCTGTCACCACAAAAGGCAAATGACATTTTTACATGGTAAGCTTTCACAGCAGTGCTCAGAGGGCTGATAAACGTGCTTTACAATTCTGGATGAGGTTAGACTGACTGCAGGAAAGATCTAGCGTAGTGGGCCAACAAAGTGTTTTTATTTCTTAAATATCTTCAGATGTGATTGTATCTACAGTGGGGTTTTTATCCAACAGGGTAGCTGTGCAAATCATGCAAGCACCTAATAAGTAGAGGTAAATATTAAGACAAAATGTGATTTTCTTTTTTCCCCTTACTATAGCGCTGCTTGAAATCAGGACTACAGTGCTGGCACAGATGACAGTACACAGATGCTTTACTTCTGTGCTCAAGGAGTTAGTGTGGTGCAGCTCTGCCCACCATAACCTCACCATGAGGTCAAAAAATTGTAGCATTTTTTTTTCTTTCCTTTATGCGTTTCTTTGACAGCACCAGCAGAGTTACAAAAATAAACTTGTTCTGTGAGCCTATATTCAGGATCATGTTTTGTGTACAGTAAGAGTTCATCCAGATAGGAAATCTACTTTATAGCAACACAATCTGCTTACCAAATTAAGTAAGTGGAATCAGGGGGATTTAGGTAATCTCTTGAGAGCAGCTTTGTAATGTAAATGAGTTTGCCGCTGATAGTCGTTTGCCAGAAGAGCTTGAGGATTTTGGAGATGGCACCTAAATAATACGTGGAAGGCCCACTGGCTGCAGAACTGTGCCTTTGCTGGTTTTCCTATGCTGAAAGACAGCTATTGCTGGGATGTCTGCATGCGCACGGAGAGATGAGTGGCTGCACGGGTGCCTTTGGCTGGCAGAAGTCAACATGGCTCTGCATGGATGTGAGTTGTTACCTGTTGTTTCCTGCCTGCAGTTAGTCAAGGTGTGAGAACCTAATACTTAACAGGTGGTTAGGTGGTTTCAGAGGGAAACAATTGACTTAATAATAGCCAGTGGGAGTAGGAGAAAGGCTTTTGTTTTTAATATTAAATTCTTATTTTGAATCATAGTATGGAGTATTAGGTATAAACTTTTTTTTTCTCCTTCTTTAACTGTTTGTGCCTAATTTGATAAAAGGGCAGTCCAACAATGAAGAGTTGGAGTATCAAATGCAGATTTAGCCAAGGAATAATGTAGAAACCTGATTTGCAGAGCTTGCTCTGGAGCAGCTGACTTGGTTTTGCTCAGCAAACCTGCCTCTTTCTAATGTATGTGCTTGCTAAGAAGGCATGTATATATGTTATATTAAGTGTACATGATATGCTAGCAGGACCTTGTGTGCTTCAGAAATCAAACGTAAAAATTGTAATAGCTGTGTATATTCTTTTAATCATGGGTTAGTTAATACAGAGAGAAAAAAAATCTTTATTCCTGGCATATCAAATAATGTGTTTTGGGAGGGGTGCCAAACATGCTCTCATTTCTATTCAGTTTTTGTGCAAAGGTGTTCTAAATTAGAGTAATCAGCATCACAGATGATATAAAAGCAGCCCTGTATTTTCTGCCTAAGAATTTTAAAAGTGCTTCCCATCAGAGGTATACTTTTAAGTCACTGGAAGTCTAGCATGTAGCCTTGAAAATATGTCAAGATGCTTGCATACAGGTCTTCAACTACTACCATTCCGCCCAAGAAATGTCTGCAAACTTGTTTTAATGCATGAAATACTTCCCAGATTTGGACTATTCTGGGTACCCATTCTGTATTTTCACACGTTTGTCAAGGAACAATAATATATTTGATGGATGCTGGGTGTTAACATGTGTTGAGGGAGATTTTCCTCTAGCTAGAACACTTTGAATCCAGTGGTCATCGTTCTGTTCCTTCTGGATTTATATTAATTTTCTGTGATGCTACTGGGGCTAGAAGTGGACTCAACTCTCAGTTCAGATGTTCTTCCATGCAACAAGTGAAGGAAACAACCTTTCTTATTTCAAGAAGTTGTGTTGCCATGTCATTCCAGACGGCTATGAACAATCCCAGCAATTCAACGCTTGTTAACTTTTATTTTCGGTCTTATTTGGATATTTGTTTAAAATCTTGATAAATACCAGAAGATGATTGGC
>NW_009202998.1:0-38813 GCF_000690835.1 Fulmarus glacialis | reverse complement strand
GAAAGAGGGCATGTGTAATTCAATAGCAGATGATTTTTAAAAATTTTTCTTGTTCTCTTGCATTGTATAACCTGTTCATAAGAACTTTTTAGCCCATTGGGGTTTGAATGTTTTGCTGCTGGCTCATAGCTTCCTCATGTCCTCTGGCTTACTCTGTTCTGATAAAACATGACTTGTAATTTAGAAGAAAATTATGTAAATGAAGATATTAAGTTCTTACCAGGGCATTGTAAACTTCAATTTTAAAGGTCAACTTAAAGAAAACATAATCTTTTTGATGTTGTACTTTTTGGGGTGATTTTAATTGGCAGAATGGGCAAGGGGGCATATTGATGATGATGATATTTAGCAGATAACAGCAGCGTGAGCTATGTTGAGTAAAATTGCGTAATAAATTATTTGAATACCATTAGTTTCTACTCTAAATTTAAATCTCAGAATAAGCCAGTTTAGTGTGGTGTGAAACTAATCAGTTTAGTACCTATTATTATAGTTACATTACTATATATTCTGTTTGACACAAAATGTTGTAGAGTGAGCTACGACCAGCAAGGAGGATGTGATACTTCTAGTCCTGTGGCAAAATGTGTTCCCTCAGAGTGATCTCAATGAACACTTTTTTGCTACGAGTTTCATATCATTGCTGATGATCAGGCTGTCTGCTACTTTTGATATCCATACAGAGGGGAAAAATGTGTTGGTGTTGTGGTTGTCTCTTTCTATTGCATCTCTGCTGGTAGTACCGAAACACTGATCTGTATTGATGTACCTTTGCTTTTAATAACAATAGGTGTTATATCTTTACCATTATTACTTTAAGGATCAGAATTTTCTTTGCTAGGATGGTAAGGATTTTTCAGGTAGCTGGGTTCTCGCTTGAAAGCTGTGTTGAATTGTGATTTTTGGATTGAATTGCCTTGAAAGATTGTTTCCAACACCACTCTTTGCTGCCTGCCATCTGCTCTAAGGGCTGTTTCTTTTTTCAGCTATGAAACGCAGCCAATTTGGCCCCTGTTCCTCAGGGTGTTGGGAGGAAGAGCTTCTCCCCAGCTGTTGCCGAGGGAAATTCCCTGCAACTCTTAAATGTCCCAAAAGGAGGTGAAAGCAGAATGAATCCTGACAATGGACATTGCCAGGCAGAATCATGCTCAGTGAACTCTGTCCAGTTCGGGTCAGAATATCTGCCAGTTCTGGGCTGAGCTACGCAGCTGAAGAAGTTGGTCATGAGTGTGTGTAAGAGGCAGACTTGGAGCTTTTTGTGTACTCCTCCCCTTCGGCTCTGGCAGAGCAAGGAGTGCGATACGGAGCAACCAGGACCTGAGTCTCAGGTTAGATTTGTATGCTTGACTCTGGCTGTGGTCTTAACATTATACATTAATTCTTTCAGATTCATGCCAAAAAATGACAATAAGACCTCTTAAATGAAATATTTTTCTTCTGACTCACAAGCTTGGTTTTTTGCATATGAAAACTGACAATGCCTAAATATCCCAGAACTTTATCTTTGGGCAGCTCCCTGTTGTTTGTTGATATGGGAGAAGTAAGAGATCCTGTTTTTTTTTCCCAGGTAGGAATTTTTGTTTTGTTTTGCTGCCATAAAAAGTATTAGATTCTTACAGTGAATCTGTTATTTGCTATACTCCTTTTAGCTTGACATGAATAATTTTGGGCTCAATGAACAGAGTTAGCTAGCAAGTTTTCTTAAACCATCAGCTGTATACATTTTTCTTTAGGCCAAACTTTGTAACTTGAGTTATTCTATATTCCAGTACTTTTTTCCTCCTCATTAATGTGAGAGTCCTGGCTCCCACTTCTGTAACACTGCTAGAGATTTCCATGTTCGTAACTGTAATGCTTGGTCACTATCCTTTCACTTTTTTTCCTGCTGTTACCTCTGTGTTTGCTGTGTCTCAGTTGTAGGGTGTTAGAGTCAGATATTCCTCTGGTTCTTTAAAGGACTATATCATCATACAGAAACTCGGAGGTGATAGTTTTCCAAACTGTGCCAAGTCAGTGTCTGCGCCACCCACCCACACCTTCCATCTGCTTGGTTCACTACCTTTGAATGGAGGAGGTGCTGGTTTCAGTGCCAGGACATCTCTCTGTGCTGCTTCTGTTATCCCATCTCCAGTCGCTGCTTCCATTCTTAAGACGTATCTAACTGGACAACTGGCTCGTTTCCTAGTGTTTCATTTGGAGGCCTGTCTACCATTTCAATTGCAACATGAAACTTAATTCAATAAACAAACTCGGTGTTTGACATTCTAATAATCAGGGACTGACTCGGAAGTGCTCCTAGTCCTGCCTAGCCAGGAGGGCAGGTGTGGGTGCCACCACCACGTCCCAGATATGTTCCTTTTGCATAATGCTGTCACGGAGTGCAAGTAGAGGACCTTCATGCTCCCACCATGTGAATAATCACAGATGCCAGCTGTAGTTCTGCTGGCAGTAGATAATATTATTTTACAAATATAAAAAAATTTGATATTAACCTGTCTTACATAGTGTGGATCTGTCTCTAATTTTCAGCGCAAACATGTGGGAGTCCAAAAGCAAAACATTGTAGGGGTCCTGACTGACAAATAATGCTGATATATCTGAAAAAATACATAGAATGTTTTATGAACACTAATCTCTCAAATTGATATGGATATATAAAAATACTCTATCATAAAAATTAAGTTGTTCTAATGAAATCTTCTGAAAACAAAACAAAAAGAATGGTGCTGCCAGGAAACAAGAAAAATATTGTTTAGTACAAAACAGAATACGCAACTGTTTTTAATCCTATAACTTTGCATGTAACAAAGTTAAAATTCCTTTGCTTGCACAAAAAAATAAGAGGAAGGGGAGAACTTTAAATTAGCAAAGTAGTCTAAAGTATGTTTGGATTAGTGTAGTAAAAACAGTGTTTATTGTGCTATGTATTGTATCACAAGGTGAAAGTAACAGACATGTTTGTTATGCACTGTTCATTTTGCAGTTTAGATTATTGCCTTTTCTCTCCCTTTGTTGGTTTTTTAATTAAAAAAAAAAGTTGTTTGATTGTGTGAGATAATCTCGATGTTGATACTCCGTTTCTTTCTGCGTATGTACATTAACTGGTGTAACAGGCCTGACTGGGCTCTTTGGATGCTACAGCAGTGCAAATGATTTATACAAACGCTGCTGGGAGATTATTATAGCAAAGGCAGCACCAGATTGTGGAGGGAAGTGCAGTAATAGCATCCAGGAATTCCTGAGCTTTCAGCTGAGCTCAGACCAGCTACCGGCTATCCTCAAGTAAATCGCTTTACATCTTACTGCTCTTACCCTCGTTACTTAGAGAAAATAATAGTTTTTCAGTATAGTGTAAGATGACTGTAGATAATAGAGAACCTCTATAAGTCTTTAAATGGAAGAAAGTATTATTATTAAACAGGGTTTTTTTTACTATTATGCACATCTACATTTTAAGTCTTATTTGCAGAAAAAAATCCACATTACTTGAGAAATTACACTCATTGTTTTTTGCAGGAATTAGACTGGTATTGTTTTAGCGTTAGACTGACATTAATAGCCTGGAGTGTGGCTTGTAGATGGGAGCTATTGCAGACAATGTGTATATATGGAGTAGTGGAAACGGAGCAATCCCACTAGGATCAGCAGATAACCAGTGAGAACTGGAGAACAGTACATCCCGAACAGTACGTCCAATATTCTACCTGTATGACAAACACTGAATCAAATATATTCTGGTCAGCTGTAGAGCAGCACAAATATCCTCTCCTGATTTCCTTTCCCTCTGCCCCCAAAATGATTTTGTACTACTACCAGACTGGGTATGGCGAATTTGAACAAATACATATGTTACTCTTTTGCAAAGAACTCCCATGTACAGTTTTTAATTAAATGATTTTAATCATTCCATTTCAATCAACCCACATAAACATCAAGTATCAAAAAGGAATCTCTGTTCCTGTAGTCCTTCGCTGCCTCCACAGAATTGTTCTCAGCAATATAAATAATGTTTGTTCTCCTGTTACCGCATCTCCAGATAATGAGCAGTTTTATTATAGTTGAAGCATTATCCCAGCACGTATTTGCAAGAAGCATATAACAATGGAAGAGTATTTTTTCATTATGTTTCTTAATATCTTTAGACCATCTATGCGTTTGATAAATATTTGTACTCAGCTTTGTATAGAAATATATTCCTCTCTTCTAAATTACCCTCCACTGCAGTTGCTTTATATGACTTTTTTCTTTTTATCCATCATAAAGCTATTTTTAAGGTCATCTCAGTATTTTGCATGAACACTTTTTCTTTATATTTATTAGGAATGTGTGGTATGGACAAAGGAAACATTATTTAATTAAGGTAATTTAAAGTTTTACTTTAGATCTATTACAGATTGCTACAAATTATTTTGTTTTCTTTTAATACAAATCTTTGTTACTGCTAAAATTATGATACTTTTAGAAGCGCTACTCAATGATCTTGTTTTCAAGTACACTGTGTGATGAAAAGGAGTATCATGGGATACTCACAAGTATTCTGTTTCTGACCAGATTTGTCCCTTTTTGATTTGAATGTCCCTCTAGCATATAAGTTTCATTACAACTAACTATAGAAAATCTTTATTGTATTTACACTTGGATTTATGATGTAGCTCCTAAAAGGAAAAAAAGTAAAAAAAAAAAAAAAATCTCTATTTGATTATAATTCTTTCTGCGAAGAGAAACTCTGAGGCAGCAAGTTTGGCTGATATGGGAGAGTGACTGCATCAAAATGTTTTGTGTAAATAATAGTGCCTGCATCATTTTCAAGAGTAAGAAAATGAGAATGAAAGATTTGAGTGCCAGGCAAAGGGATGTGTGGGGATCTCCTGTTTGTCCTTATTTTTTAAACTGTATCCTATTTCATAACAAATTTTAAAGATGGGACCACTTCTCCTGCTGTTGGCATTGTTCCCTTCTACTGCTGTTACATTTATATTGGTGATTTTTAGACCGACGATTCACATGAAATGCACTCTCCCCCTTTTAATCTCAGTCTCATCTAAAAATAGAGATTCTATAGCAGGAGAGCATAATGGAAGATAGTGAGATGATACACAGAAAGGAAATGTCAAGCAGCAAGAGAAAGACCAGCTATATTCTGTGCAAAAAATCTCCTTATGTAGCACTTAGCACTAATTATGAGGAAATCAAGACATTGCCCTCTAAAATCTTGTCAGCCAAAATCCAGCTGTTTGTTGCTCCATCCTAATCCTTTTTGCTTTATAGGTTTCTGCAATGATATTATTTTAATTTAATGGGTGTTTAGTGAATTTAGTTTCAGAATTGTGAATCTCCCTGTCACAGATATTATTAATGCAGATTAAGTGTGAGGAACATTGTCTTAGTGACCAGGAAGGGCACTTTGGTATGTATTTCTTGATTGTCCCTTCTTCCATGTGAGGGAGGAGTCATCAGTGATCTGGGAGATGTAGAAAGCACATGTGGGATGGGTCTGTTTTCTTTCTAATTTAAGAAAGTTAAGATGTGTGTCTTCATCATAGATATTTTCAGGCAAGGAAGATGTACATATTTTATGTATATTTGTGATAGTTTTCCATATGTTTAATTGATATACTGTTGATGTTTGGATACTTCTCAAGTATTTGTTATTAACTATTCTTCTCAAGTGGATGTTAAACATGGCCCTGCACAACTCTTGGTACATAAAAGGTAATTGGCAGTATTATTGATATTTGCAGGCATGCACTGTTTCAAAGGATTGCATTATAATGAGTCATTTTTCACTTAATCATCCTTTTTCCTCTGCCAGTGTAGGCTAAGTTAACTCCACTGATGACTAAATGAGAATTTTAACCTACATTTTATTGCCAGTGATGTCAGAATTCATATGAAGGGATTAATATGAACCCTTTTTTTCAGATACTTAGTGGAAAAACATAGTGGTGAAAGCTACCTGTTTTCATGGTCCTCTTGGTACTGAGAAAAATCTGTTATGCTTCGTAACTTCTTATTGTATTATATAGGACCCATGAGAGTTTGATGCAGTTGGCAAATGTAAGAATGAATGCAGAAATGTTTCAACAGATGTCACAATTGTGCATCATTTTGTATTTTTGCTGTTTTCAAATACTTTTTCCTTTTAACAGCACCTTGTCCTGCCAGGAGAAAAAACAATTTTTGTGTGTATGCTCAGTGTTCACCAACATGGCGCAAGGCAGCTTTGTCCTTTTATAGTGTGCTTCTCATGAACAGCATGGAGCTCTGTAGCAGCTGTGGTGACACACATGCAGTTAATAATAACAACAGCCCAAAGCCTGGATTTAAAACTCCCAACAGCTGGAACAGAGCTTATTGCATTTGCCAGTGTATTTCAAGGCCCTTTAGCTATTGTAAAGAAAACCCTTTTGTTGCTATCTTCAAACAAAAGATAATATCTGCTAAAGAGTTAGCTACTGATTTTTCTTATATAATTATTAGCCAGGAGAAAAGCTTAGTGGTATGGCAACTGTAAGTCAAGGAAGGAAATGGTAAAAGAAAGATGGTAGAATAACTTAGCAAGTATATGGATAATATTGTCTTCTATTTGTCATATAAAGCATTTAACAAATCAATAATTTCCATGTTTACCAAAGCATATACTTTCAGTTTGCTTCAGTGGTGCGTTAAAATGATGGAAGTGTGGTAATAGTTGTAATTTAGTTTAGTTTCAAAGAATGACTTTTAGCAGAATTATACTATATCAGAAGTTGGGAGATGTTGAGCTGATGTTTTGTATGTCATGAAACTGGTTTTTTTACAAGGAGAAAGACTTCATTTATGGTTTTCTAAAGTACCTAATTATAAACTGATGGTTTTTATGCAGTTGTATGTTGTCTATAAATTAAAGTTACAAAAAGTTATTTCTTATGCCTAGAAGAGAGATTTCTGAATTCTTTTTCAGAATGCGTTCTCTTCCCATTTGTACTTAGAAGTGAAAATGGCTTTGAAAGTGCATACTTTTTAAATTTTAAGGTGTAGTTTTACTTGTGCTTTTACTTTCAGTTATAGGGCTGGCTGGGTTTTACCTGTACAGATTTAATGGAAAAATACAAGGTCTACATTCATCCAGAATTTTGATTGCAGCATATAAGCTTATAAACTTCAAAATTTAAAGTACAGATATAGATATTGTTGAATAATTTGATGCTGAAATGGTACTGTTGCACTAATATTACATCCCTTTTCTCTTGCTGTGTGTATAAAATTTCCTTGAAGATCTGCATATACTTTTGATGCCCTATTGCAGAACTGGTTTATATCCTGTGCCTTTTATCATAATGTGTTAATGTAGCCTTTGCCTTATCCAGTTGTCTGTACTTTTGGCTCTTTCAGGCCAATGCCTCTGACTCTAGAGTAAATGCTTAAGATCTGAAATTAGTTGTGATGATCAATATTTCTCTCTTCCCTCAATAATTGTTAAAGAACTTTTGAAAACCAAAAAACTAACTCCCAAAGGTGATTGAAACTTGTAATTTCTTTTCGCTCAATGTGAATTTATATAATCCTTCAGCACATTATATGGTTTTCCTGTGGCATTAGGGTGTTAGGTGGCATTAGGGTGTTAGTACTAATGGAAAGACATAGTTATTACAAACAATTCCAAATTTCATGGTGTGTATCTTAATAGCAGAAAGGGATTTTCTCATGATTAAAAAGAAAAATGGGGCAAAATAAGGAAGAAATGCTTGTTACATGGGATGATCCCCTGGAGGCTTAATTACTGAAAAAACAAATAGAAGGTAAACGCTCAAGATGTTTACAGGTTAAACATTCCATAAGTATCTTTTAAATAAGAGTGTCTGCAGCCTTGGAGCAGCTAATTGCTCAAGAATCACAGCCATTTATGCTGCCTCATTTCCCCCTGGGATCGACACTCACAACAGGATAATTCTTACCCTGATACAAGTGTCACAGTAGGGACTCAGTGTAATTTGCTGATATGATATCAAAAATAGCATTAAGGTAATTACATTTTGCACTTGTAATGTTTCACAGGCAGTAATATAACTGAAAATTACTCTTTTTGTTGTTGTTGTTGTAGTAACCTGGCTGTTCCCCACCAGAACCACTTTTTTTTTTTCCCTCCTTTTTCCTCTTCAGGTACAGCAGTGAGGTTACTTAAAAGTTTTGGGGCTTTTTTAGCATCTTCAACACAGAAGTGTATCCAATAATCAAAGTTAAATAGCAAACTGAAGGAAGTATTATGCTGTTTGGCTTGTGGGATGTTCTCTAGACCAAGCTGATCCATTGCCTGATTTGTCTTAGTACTGTCCCACAGCAGTTTCAATTGAACCCTTTGTTCCTCTCATTTTCTGGAGGAAAAGTAAAACAAAGTCGATTCTTCTTTTTGTTGTTGGGATGTATTTCTGTTGATAAAATTAAATCTTTGTGTTCGAAAAATTAAATTCTCTAACACTAACTTTAACTTGTGAATTATGCAGCCTATGTAAGGAAGGTCAGTATTTGCAGCTGTTAGGATTACCTATCATACCACTGTTCTTACCATCTAGGGTAATGGGAGTGCAATGACAAAGTAACTACACCAAGAAAACTAGACATTAGTTTGTTGGAAATTGACATCAAGCACTGGATTTAAATTGAGCTCCTCTAGTTTACAGCGGGTGACAGAATGACCTGAGTGTTCCTCACTTGGGTCACCAGGGACAAAGGAAATGGATTTAATTATCGTTTAGACTCAGCTTGACCAGAGATTTTGCAAAACTTTGTAGTAAGTTGGTGGTGTTTCTTTCAAATCTTTTATCAGTTTCTGGGAAATGCCCAACAAGTCCTGAGAAGCACTTTCTTATTTACATATTATATCTTATTTAGATGATATTTGATCATCTTATTTAGACATTTTAGATTAGATTTACTACTTTGGTCTTACAGAAAGGATGATTGCCCATCAAATCCTGGTCCAAACAAGCAAAGGTATCCCAGAGACAGCAAACATGTCAGATCAGACTTTAAGCTTTTGTTAATGGCAGTGTAATATAGACAACCTGAAGAACTGATGGTAATGTTCAAACTAGCTAGTGTAACTGCTATGGTTGCTGGCCTACAAAGCCTCCAAAAGCTGCCCCATTGAAAGCTGACTGCATGCTGCTCTGGAGCCAGCTGTGAGTTGGTTCTGCTTCATCCAGACCTCTACTGAGTTCTTGCAGGAAAAAAAAAAAACAACAGTATTTGTCTACCTGGCATTTGTTTTGAAGGACTCACCAAACATGCTGCCCATGGTTGACTGTTTCCTTTCAAAGACTGGTCACAAAAATGAGGAGAGGAGTCATGTTGGGCTGAACATTTATTTCTGCAGCTGTTTTAATTTTAATATAAAGAAATGACCATTTAAAAAGAGATTGCTCTTTATTACAAGAGGCACTTTGAGTAACTCAGAGTTAAAGGTTAAAAATGAAGGCTAATTGGTGTGATGTATTTGAGGGCTCTTCTGCAATGGGCTAAGTCACACATAGGAAAAAAAAAAAAAAAAGCCACATTTGAATATAATTTTTATTTTGCCATTGAACAGTACTAGGGACCCTTTTTGCAGACAGACAAATGCTTGCCATTACTTTATGCTTAAAGGCAACATTGAAAGTGACCTGGAACAGGCAGGAACTGACTTTTTTTCTACTAATATGATATGAAAGTTTTATAGTATTAGGAATTTTCTGTCATGGTGGATTAGTATCAGGTCATATTAACGTTCATTTTTACTAACTTACAATGAAATGTGCTAACGTGACTACACTTCACGATCACATGAAAAAAAAGCAGAATGATTTGGTATTAATGTGATACCGTAGAAAGATTTCAATACCTCTGTCCCACAATAAGTAGGAAGAAGTTAAAAATAAAATAAAATACAATGGCTTGGGACAAGGAGTTTGTGTTTTTCCCAGGGATGAAACTCCTTCCCTACCCACCTTCCTCCCCAACATCATGTCCAAATTTGTTTCATAGTTCCTGGGTTTTTGAAGTGATTCATTTTGAAGCGGTTTGGTCCTTATTTTGTAATTATGGTTGCGCTCACATTTCTAGTTAAAAGTCATGGGGAGCTGCAAATACCTATGCAAAACAACCCAAGGTGTTCCAGGCTGATTATCCCTTGACTTTCAGCAAAGCAAGTGTTGACTTCTCAAAATGTTGACCTACAAGCCAAATTAAAAAAAAAAAAAAAAAAAAAAAAAAAAAATAATTGTCTTAACCCCAAAAAAAGATATCTGTCATGGTTTAACCCCAGTCAGCAACCAAGCACCACAGAGCTGCTCGCTCCCCCTCCCCCCTGGCGGGATGGGGGAGAGAATCGGAAGGGCAAAAGTAAGAAAACTCATGGGTTGAGATAAGAACAGTTTAATGATTGAAATAAAATAATAATAATAATAAATTGTAATGAAAAGGAAAACAACAAAAGAGAGAGAAACAAAACCCAGGAAAAACAAGTGATGCAACGGCTCACCATCTGCCCGATGCCCAGCCAGTCCCCAAGCAGCAATCGCTGCCCTCCAACCAACTCTCCCCGGTTAATATACTGAGCATACATCATATGGTATGGAATATCCCTTTGGCCAGTTTGGGTCAGCTGTCCTGGCTATGCTCCTTTCCAGCTTCTTGTGCACCTCCTCGCTGGCAGAGCATGGGAAGCTGAAAAGTCCTTGACTTAGTATAAGCACTGCTTAGCAACAACTAAAACATCAGTGTGTTATCAACATTCTTCTCATCCTAAATCCAAAACACAGCACTATATCAGCTAGTAAGAGGAAAATTAACTCTATTCCAGCCAAAACTAGGATACCATCATATTGTGTCCATGCTCCATTATATACAGAATGCTATGGCCAGAAATAATTAGCAGGCAGGGTGGCAGTTAGTCATTTGGCTGTATGATTGTACCTGCAAGATTTCTTTCATCTGAAGCCAAAATCCGATAATGTCAGAAAAGTTCAATCTTATCTGAATTATGACCAGAAAAAGCCTGGTTTTAATCTTGGCTCCAAACTTCATACAGGACAAAGTAAGTGAGTTTGACTCCTAGATTTAAATTCAAGTAATCTCTAATTCTGAAAGTCTGTACTATGGTTTTCAATTTTTCCTTTTGACACAGCTAGTATTCCTAAAAGCTTTGGTCTAAAATAAAAGGGGATGAAACCTTTCAAAAAATCCAAAGATGTGATAATTAAAATGCACTTATTTTCAACAGTGCAGGATTTCTTCATTAGATGAGATCCCTGAACAAGACTGGCTTTCCTGCTAGAAGGTGATGAAATACGTTTACACCAGGTCAGAGGACATGTGCCCTCTTCTTGCTGCATGTGTAGCCCTTTGCTACAGGCTCTTGGCAGGTAAGGGGAGGAGAACCCCCCCCTCTTTTTTCAGTGTGAAGGTAAAAGCTATATTCTTCAGTTGCTGTTCTAAGCAATAGAAGTGCCCTTGTGACTGGTCTGGAGTCAGTCGTCCTGGAGTCACTCAGAGATATAAAAAAGGCAGTCTCTACCCAGGGAATTTGGTACCTGAAATGCTTTGCATCATTCCAAATGCTGACTTGGGATACTAATGCAAGCAAATCTTCTAATCCATGGCTCAGCACAAGGGTAACAGCCAGCTGCTAACGGATACTGGGGAGGAGGTGTGGAAAGCCAAGTTGGTCTTTCTGAGGAACATAAAAGAACATTATAGTAGAGAGAAAAACTCTGAAGTTTTATGTCGGTATATTGGAAACATGTTTGTTAATCACATCTAGCCACTTAAAAACTCTTGCAGGTTAGACACCCTAGCCTCTTCATCTTTGCGCTGTCCCCATGAGGTTCAGAAGCTTCTCATCAGAATGGCCTCGATTAAAATGGTAGCACTACTATCTGTAGATTACTGCTTTCCATCATTAATACTGTGTTATCTCTCTCTTCAGACTGATTTTTCATTTTTATGTTTGCAATTATAAGTGATTTATAGGAAGATTCATTGCACAACCTATCCAGAATCATTAAATTCACCTAGGTTGAATAACCTGATATTCACTTGGAAACAACCAAATCAGTGGCGTTATCTTACTGAATTTTCGGCTGCCTTAGAAGCATATAGCTTATCTTTTCTTCTTTTTTTTTTTTTCCTCTCAAGTATAGTGGTTAGTGGGGGGGCAACAATTTTAATTCATAAGAGGTAATTAGCCAAGTCTGAAAGGTGTGCACTAATTGCAGAATGCTGTATATCTCGTGTGGCTGATTGCAGCACAGGTTTCTGAATGGTAGCTATGATTTTTTCCAAACCACTGTTCAGTAATTTGAAATGTTATTAGGGGATTAACTTTCCATACGAAAAGCTAAACTAATACTTATTATACAGATTATAACAGTGAGTGGCCTAAGAAGCTGTTGAGGCCATTATTTTGCAGGCTGTAGTCACTACCAAAGACCGAGGAAAGTGCAGGATAACCAGCCCAGCCAGGGGAATGTGCAGAGCACCATCCTCTGCTGTTCCTCGTCCCTCCTACCTCTGCCAACACGAGTCAAGCTGATGGGCTCCATTTATGAACATGACTCCTAAATGAAGAGGCAGAGGAGAAGAGGTGTAGGGATTGTTGTCTGTTACGTTTTGCTACGGTTGCAAATCAATCAAACTATGCTCGATCATATTGAATTTTTAGCTGTTTTGGAATGTGGTTGCCATCTTATTTAGAAGCCAATTTTTGGGAAAAGACTACGCGGGTTTACTGTTTTGAGAAAACAGCTGAGTAGTACACCTTTAAATATTTATTTCAGTTTTGCTGATATGGGGTAAACCCAGTTTTAGTCAGTATTTTTAAACCACTTTAAATAGCTTGTTTTGATCTACCCTTTGTGGTGGTGTTAGCTGTTGTTTATTCTCTCTCCTTCCTCCCCAGGTTTTATGCTTCTATAGAGCCATATATTCTCGCTTTATGTGACCTCTGATATTTGTTCAACACATGGGAAATCAAACTGGATTCCTCCAAGCTAAAAGCATGAGGCCGCAGCTAGAGCTAAAGGCTTGTAGTTACAGTAAAAACCTCTCATTCCCTGTGAACGAGGCAATAGCAAATGCAGACCTAATTTTAAATGAAGGCCATACAGCTATGATCATGGAGAATGGATGTGGGAGTATGTGGTGCAGTAGTTCGTGCCAGTGGTGATGGAGAAGGAAGCTGTTGGATTTCTCTGCTGAATAAGTCGGCACTTAAGTGTGGGGCTCAGATTGGGGGCTGCAAAATGCACGCTAATCAGTGGATGGAAAATACCTGTGTACAGTTTGAGCTTCTAGGGGAAATGTAACCCTGTTTTGGAAAAGAAAGGTCTAAATGATTGTTAAATTCCACCCTCCCCTGGAAAAAACCCAACCTTGCCATCCTTGTTAAAAGAAAAAAGAATTTAATGAAAAAATGTATAATTAAATAATATTATTTACACTATGTTATTTACACTTTGTCTTGGAAAGCGCTTGGTCAGTCTAAGTATTGATTAATAATTTAAAGCAGCTTTCTTACGACCTTTTTCTCTACCTTTTGCCTTCATTCTGTATTCTTTGATAGATTAACTAGCAGACTTCTTCCTAAGGAGACTTGCATCTTCTCTTTAACAAATGTCCAAATTATTTTATTGAAAAGTAAATGATCTCTTCTCCCCTGCCCACCTTATTAATCAGGGCTTCCTTTTCTTTGCATTTCAGTGCTGTTTCTGTTTGTAAAATTATTAGCCTAACCTACTGTTTGTACCAATATATGATTAAACATCTTATTGAATGCACTTTGTACACATTTCTAGAATACATTTGCTGTTCTAAATTTTTTAATGCATTTAGCTTCCAATATGAAACATGGGGAAATGATTCTGAACATCTCCACATCAGGTTCCCATTGCCTCCTTTTGTCTATCCTAGTGGTAATATCCTTGGAGATTTTCTCCTACAGGCATCTCTGGAACCCTTAATTGAACCGCTAGTGTGCTTGTTTAAAGCGTTTCCCTCACTTGGTTTTCTATACATACGTTTTCAGCTTCCCTAGGCTTTCCCTTAACTAATGGCATTATGATGGTCTCTTTCTTGTCTTCAGGGATCTCTCTTGAACTACATGAACTTGTAAAGTGTCAGTGAAGACTTCTCTCAATTTCTGTTCCCACTTTTTTTGCTCTCTTGGATATCTGATGTCTAGTCGGTGGGCTTCCTTAGGGCTCGGTTATAAGTAGCTGTGCATCCTTTTCCAAGAGAAGGAAGGGGCATAGGTCACTCCCTTACTCCCTTGCATGGGCTGTTCAGGTAGGAGGGCACAATGTGAAGGAGCAGTTGCTACTACCACTGAGCTGATAGGGAAAATAAGTTGAACCAGGAAAAAGTTGGCATAGGTCACGTTACCAGTGGATCAAGTGGTAAATTCTTGTGGCTGGTTATATCAGGATATGCCAATATGGTGCTTGCATCCTTAGTTTAGTTGTCTAATTAAAGTTAGAAAGTTCAAACTAAAATAGTGGTGAAGTCTTTTAGGATATAGCTCTGGTTTACATGTAAAGTCAAAGCTATGGGAAGCCTTGCAGGAAAGATTGAAGAAGATCTATAGAAGACCCAGTGTGCTGATAATTTTAAATTGTTTCTCTCTAAAGTTTACTTTGATTTAGACAAATCATGCAAAAAATTATGTTCTCATTGCTCTTTTAATTCAGTAGAGCTTAGTTACCATTAAAAACTTCACCTTTCCACTTTTTATCATTATTACAGGGTAAGGAGCCAGATAAGTCTGCTAAAGCCACTTGCCCCAGTAACCTGTTGCAAAGCAGTCATTGTGAAGGGCTGGCATGGTCTGTGCTGTCTGCCGTCATGTCAGCCAGAGGTAACATGCTGGGAACGCTCTGGGGCTGAGGTGGGGAAGGACAGTGTGTGCAGTGAGTTACAGCCCCGTGCTCTGCCAAAGCTTCTGAAGGACCTTATCCAGGAAATGTGTACAGCTCCCAGACACCACACACTGATAATTAGAGTCTGTGAGAAAAAGGGCCATTACCTTCACTCACGCTGAATGAAGATGAGGGGCAATAACTACAAAAACCAAGGGAAGGAATTGCCCCTCAAATGTCTGCTGATGCAGAGGTGAGGTTGGTTATGCACTGATGGTACTTCACACAGTGATCACCTCATCTGTTTATTTAGTTTACCTGAATGTGAGTCAAAGTGCCCTTGGTGAGTGCTGTCAGTGCACAATTTGCACTGACACAAGAAAGCAGTAAAGGTGGGGAGAAGCCTTAAAACCCCCTTAAAGAAGTATTCAGGTATGTTGCACCAGAATCTTAGAATATCTTATCTTAAAATAGTTACAAATTAATTCTTTAAGTATTTCGGTAATCACAGTGTTTTAGTTTGATCTTTTTTCACTCTCATTCTGGAAACTGAATTCTTAATTCTTTGGTTTTGTCATGATTTAAAAAAGAAATTAAAAAAGCAGACCAGAAAAGCCCCCTCTCATACTGAGAGATTTTGAGCTGTATGATTCACTTTTGGTTTTGTTTCATTTGGTTTAGCCTTTTTCTTTTAATACTTAATCAAATCTTTCACTTCTCATGTTCTGTGGATGGGTTCAAAAGCTTTTTTGTTTATCTTGCGTATTGTTCTATATATCTGTCTTGAGCCGTGTTGGCTTCTCTTGTCATTTTGACACTGATTTACTGGAATGAACTTATATTTTAAACCCTGTTACCGTTCTTTAAATGCCTTCCATTCCACATTAACTTTTCTCAACAATAGTTAGTTCTAATTAGTTTTTTCCAGCCTGTTTGCAAATCTAGCGTGATGCCTTCTGAAAATAAACATACTGAAGAATATCAGACATTTTAAGACAGTAAGTGATCAAATGACTTTGCTGCTGGTAGTTCATCTATGTTCTGTGTGTGCTTGTATCCAGTTATATATGTATCAAATAGTAATTTATCTCCAAAAGAAAAAAGTTTAATTCTATTAGAAGATCTGCTCCAGCAACTCTTTTTTTTTTTTTTTTTTTTCAGTGACCTATAGTAAGTAGAGTTTCAAAGGCTTTTGAGTAGGTCATAGATTTTGAGTAGGTCATAGATTTCTATTAGGGTGTTCCAAAAGAGCTCTCATAATCCTATTGACATGTTTTAATGGCATTCTCACTGCCTTCTGATATGTGTGTACCTGTCCTTGTCTTGATCTTAAATAGGTTTTCAATTCTTCTAGAGACAATGGAAAGCTACAGCAGTACCAGGATATCTTTATAGGCCTCGGTGAAAGAAATTTGCATATATGTGAACATTTTTATTCTGTTTTAATCCAAACAGCTGAAGAATTTGCTTCCTCATCTGGTGTTCCTTTTTATCTAGGAGGACTGTTTACAGCCAAATTTATTTTAAACAGTGCATGTGGATATAAATGAGCATAGGTGCATTAAAAGAGAGAGATTAAAATATATTTTTCAGAGCCACACCAATTAATACTAGCTGAGGGTTGATGCATTTGCATTGTGCCATTCTGATCTGTGTGATTGTTTTCTTTCTCCCTTGTATGCTATTTCTTCATGGTTTGGTGGTCTTGAGGTATGAATTTTAGTCAAATAAAGTTAAAACTGTGGTTGTTTTATTACTTGTATTACTGTAACTCTTAGGAATCCAAGTCATGAGAGACAATTTCCCTGTCCGAAGCACTGTACCAGCGCTGAACCAAAAGACATTGCCAAAGAATTTACAGCACAAGAAAAGGGAAAGCACATGGGTGGAGGCAAAAGAAGGAATGCATGCAGGCTGTGTTTGACACCCAGGATGGGACGGGTGGAAGTCCTAAGACGTTTCTTCCTCCCTACCCTCTGAGATGTCAATTGGTCTATTAGAGAGCTTCCTTTCTTCCTCTCTGTCTTGTCTTGCTGATAGAGAAAACATAATAACGTGCTGGTTGGCAGTTATATTTTTCAAAGACAAAATGGCTGAGGAGAGCTTTGGGAGGGCATTGTGAGCTCACTAGAAATTTAGAAAAATGAGGAACAGCATGGGAGTGTACGCACAGAATTTTTGGCTTCTATTTGCCCTATAAAAAATGAACCGTTTGTGTTGTGGGTGAATGATAGGAATAAAACTTCCAGCAGTGGGTGAGAGATCAGGGATATTGGGGACTGTAGGGTGTGAAGAGCTTTGAAAGTGAAGATGAGTTGCTTGGAGCTTGTTGGAGTGGAGGGAGTGGGGTGTCAGCTCTGCTTTGCAACAGTGCTTTGCGCGGAGCCTGCGCAGGGACAAGTCTGTTTTCAG
This sequence comes from Fulmarus glacialis, assembly GCF_000690835.1. NCBI lineage: Eukaryota > Metazoa > Chordata > Aves > Procellariiformes > Procellariidae > Fulmarus > Fulmarus glacialis. The sequence goes on along the minus strand of NW_009202998.1, from coordinate 21,531 downwards.
GAAAAAGACATTGTAATAATAAGGTTATGAGTAATGAGGGACTGCCTGGTTAAAAGTTTTAGCTGTGTGAATGGGCAGGAGAAGTCTTGTATAAAAAGGGACTTCAAAGAATGCATTCCAGAAACTGGGTTTGGAGGGATGTCTAAGAGAAGTGTAAGTGCAACTTGATCAAAGCAGACTGTTACACCTTGCCTGAGTAGATATTTACAGTAAATTTGGCACTAGTGTTGTTCATCTCTCTCAGATTTTCAAGGGGGGCAGAGCACAAAAAGTAAAACAGATTTCATCTGTGCAAAGGCTAGTTTTCCAGGTTTGATTGGAGAGCAGTTGGAAAGGTAAAATTCCTCTCCCTTTGCAGTACTGTTGCTGCCTATATATCCCCATCTTTGTGCCTGCTCGTTCTACCCAAAGCCTCAATGCCAATTTCATAGCACTTAGATGACCATCTAACTCTAGTCTTTGGCTTGTTTCCTGCATGCCAGAACTCAGTGAGATACAAGGATGACACATGAATGAGCATACCCTTGAGAGAAGAGGATTTTTGGATAAAAGAGCTGTGGCACTCTCAGCAAGAAAACTTGCCTTACTCAACTCTGTGTTGTACCATGATAGCAAAGAAATGCTTGACACTATGGTCAAATTACCTTTCTTCCCAAACAACCTGCAGGACCTGCAATTTAAGCAAAGCACTCAGATTAAAGTAAGCAAGCAAGGCACCACATAGTGCTCCTTAAGTTGTTACATGAATTTTGTGCATTCCTGTCTGCATCATGCAGCCTCATCCACGTGCCTTGTCACGGCTCCGTTGTGCTCCTTCGTGGCTGCGAGCGACTCCTTGCGTAACTGCCTCTGCTGAGGGAACTGAGGAGGCTCTGTGTACCCCCCGTGCATCTGAAAAACAAAAGGCATAACAGGGAAGGGACGAGTGTGGTTCTGGTAACACAGGGCTGGTTTCTATCGGAGATTGTTCTGAGTTTTACCAGGAGCAAGGTGGGATGGTGCAGGAAATCCGAGGCTTTGTTTGCCCTCCCAGAGCCTGTGTTGCAGTTAGACTATGACTCACCCTTTCCACTAAATGGCAAGGTGCCGGACTTTGCTTACAATGTGTATAATCTTTTCCCATTAAATGTATTTTTAAATTTAATTTTAAAATGTGTCTTTGGAGGTGGTGTAACCCCGTCCACAAAGCACATCTGAAAATTTGGCATGCAAATAAGTGTAAAACATTTGATTTGATGCTGTTCTAATCAATGCTTGTTAAAGTATAGTATACAGGTAGAGAAAGTATAAAAATATGGTGTAATGCAGAGGAATGCAAAAGTATCTTTTCAGTTCTATTCTGAGAATGCAGCAAAAATAGGCCCATGTCAAATGCTATTTGAATATCACTTCTTAATGTGTCTGATACACTTATTCTTTATGTGATATCTTGCTTATGCTGCAAAAATTGAAAAATATCTATTTTAAAATTTTTTTTTTTTTTTTTTGCCTCTAGGTGTACTGAATTAGTTTCTTGGTTTCATTCTCAACTCCTTATGGTTTTTGCAATGATTGACTGATGGCATTCCTACCATCATGTTGTATAAGAGAATTTGGTAGTTCTAACTTAGTAGTCTGGTATACTGTTTACAAAATCTAGTATCTCTGCAGGGGAATGAATCCTACAAAGTTTCACTTCTTGCTGTTACCATCTTGCCAAATTGAAAGAAGGCGGCTGTAATAAATTCTAACATTGGTACATCTGGTCCGATATCAATACTAGACAATACTAGAGGAAACAACAATAAGAAAGCTACATAAAAAGCTTCTCTGTAAACCCTGCCAGACTCTGCAGTGGTAAAGGCAATATTGTGTGAGGTTGAATTTTATTCTTCACTATCAGTATGCAGTAATAATAAAGCAAGCAGACAAATGGGAGAAAAAAGTATTAAATGTACTGCATATATTAAAATTAAACAGCATTTTTAGCTAAATTAGTTGATCCGTACATCATAGTAGAACCGTCTTGCTATATTGTCTGTAACCTTTAGCCACATCTCAGATTGCAGGCTTGAGTTGCGTACTGACAATAACAGCACTGTTTCGCTGACTTATTTTGACAGTTTATGTCCGGTTACTTTCAGTGATTTGCAAAGCTGACATTTCCCTTTAGTGAACCTGAAACTCTTTTCTGCTGTATTGCCCAGATATTTTTAACATACCAGACAGTAATGAAAAGCAGAGAAAAGGGAAGAGGGCTTCATTCTCACTGAAACCATGGAGGGGGTCTTATAGCAAATATGAGGGGTGAAAGGAGCTGTAGTATAAATAAAGATTGGGCCTAAGATGAGTGTATTTGTGGTCAGAGGCATGTTTTTATGAATTTCTCATGCTATAAATGTTACAATACTGTTTTGTTCCTTAGCAGATATTCTTCTGATATTGCAATATTATCTTTCCTTATGGTAAAGTGTATCTGATTGAGTCAATTTATACTGACAGCTTTCCTAAGTTAACTTCTCTGTGAATTCCCAGTTCATTTAATATTTTTTCCTCCTGCTTCCCACATTTGAGCTACCTTTGTTCTGTGTCTGAAGGATAGGAAGCTGATAGTTATTTTATATTTATATTTCAAGGCTGCTTAATGTTTAATGAGGCTGAATATGTTGTAAAAAGCTTCAGAACACTCAGACTGGTTAATATTTCATGCCGATCTACAGAGACAACTATATTGATCTTTTAAGCGTCTGCTAAACAAGACAAGAAATAAATTAGATTTTGGTCAGTTTGATTTGGCTGGTGAGTTAAATAGCTTTTAGAGCATTATCACCTTTTAAAATGTTTTGTTTCCAGTTGAATAAAGTAGATTTTAAAGGCAGTATTTCATCATGTCGTTTTTCATTGCTCTTCATCTTGCCTGTTTTATTTCAACTGTGTTTGTGTATGTTATGAAGGGATGCAGAAACATAAAGGGAGGATATTTGCACTGCCTGCTTTATGCACCCATAATTGCACCTTCTGAAGCCATAGTTGAGGGGGCCCTACTTGTCTTTGACTGCATTTTGGACCTAGGTTCCCACTATTAAGCTAGTGTTTATTTACATCACAGTTACATGCCTAGAAAATTCTTTGAATACACTGCAAAGCTGCACCGTAGATACAGTCTGATTTAGGGGAAAACCTACCTTATCCCCAAGTTCCTTATCCCAGAGGACCCATTTTACCATCTTCTACGCAATCTTCCTTTTTATAAGCTTTGGGGTAGCAAATGTGAAAAGTTGATTTCCTTGCAAAAAGAGGCAAAATAAAATATTATATCCATTCAGATGTCTACATAACTGTTCTGTAAACCTAATGCTAGTTGATAGCAAGGCTTTTGAAAGGTCCTTTTTATATACTGAAGTAATTTCATAACCTTTTTGTGATGATTGAAAGTTTCCAAACTTTGCACCCAGCACATGCAGCAATTGTAGAGCTGATATAACATAGAGATTTTTATTAAGAAACTGCGTGGGCAGCCTTGGAATAAAGTCATGGGTTTGATTGTTAGCTCAGGAGAGTATCCTAGAATTGTAATGGTCATGCAACTACACTGAAGAAAGACCAAGGCAGGAAACATTTGCTTCACAAGGCGCTAGTTTGACTGAACTCAAGTATAAACTACTGCATTTATTGTCTCTAGGAAAACAGTACTCTGTAGCCTACAAGAAGTATACAAATACTTTCCTTGTATAGAGTTCACTTTTAAATGTTTTTGTAGCAAATTAAATATTCCAACTCAGTATAACCCTAAATCTGTCTGTTCCAGTTTAGACATTTTTGTTTATGAATATAGATGGGAACAATGGAATAATACTCTTTAGTCTCTTGTATTTGGTTTCTTTGTTTAACTATACTTTGCTGTATCTAGTTTGAAGCAGATGTAATAGTTGTGAAAACTTCCTTTCTTTGGCATAAAGCATTTCAAAGTTATCAGCGACTTGGAGAGGTTTGGGGATTCCCGGAAGTGTTATTTCTGTACTATTAACTGAATTTAAAACTTGAGGACAAAGAAAGAATGGACAGAGTCAGGCAAAGGAATTGATGCAAAATCTTCTAAACGAAGAGCAGGAATAGAGAAGAGAGCTTTTGGCTTTGTTAGGTTCTAGGACACCTCTCCAGCCACTCTTTTCCCTTTGTTTCTGCTGCCTGTGGAATTCACTTGTGAATTCACCTTTTCAAAAAAATCCTCCCTATGATTTTAAAATGTTTCATCTAAACGTTACCAACTAAAGGTTTCAGGAAGTTTTAGCTATCTGAATTCTTTTGCACTTCATTTGATGCATTCTCAACTAGCATTCCTTTCTTTTCTGTGTCCCAGCAACAAGGCCCTGTGAGATGCAGTGAAAGCAATGTCAGCAGAACTTCAGTTTAGCTGAATTTAAAGTTGGTGAGGGGGGGTATTGGGAATAATTTGGGGGGGATGTGTTTAACTTGTCAATCTAGTCAATACTATTTTTGGTTTGTCTGTGTTATCTTACAGTTGATCTAATGTTAAAAGCCCCGCCCCCTTTTTTTTTTCTTCCTGAAATATTAAATTCACTGGCTTTTATCCAAACAGAAGGTATGTCCTGAGAAGTCCTGAGACCATTCATGCTCTTGGGAGTTCAGTAATTGACAATTAGAATGATTTTTTTTTTTTTTTTCTTTTCTTCCTCCCCTTCCTAGGTACTGTGGCCTTGATACCAACTTGTTAACTTGAATCGTAGCGGTGGGATTCATGGTGACCAACACAGCGTTTGTTATCATGCACCCATCAAACTTCCTCAGAATCCAACAGCAGCCTTAGGTGGGAGAAGATAGTGCATGCTGGAGCAGCCTATTCAGTAGCTTTATTTTTACACTGTATTTTTACCTAAACCTCAGCAATCTATTGGGTACGAATGCAGCACCTTCAGTGATGGCTGTTTCTTGGGCAGTGCTTGAGAATGTGGCACGCGCTATAGGATTGTCAACTCATGTTTCTGTGACACCATTCACAAAAGCACCAAGGAGCCTTACTGAGGATTTCAAGGTATGTCTTCAAAAGCTATACTAACTTTTTATTAAGTTTTTGTACCCCCATTAGTCCAATGGACTTTTCATTTTAAAGGTTGTCGGGCTATTCCCATATAAAGAAAAGATTTCCCACTTAACTGTGAAAGCCTCTTGATGCGTATCTAAATTCTTGTTGATATGGTGAAACATTGTCATTTCTAATGTATGTGTCACTCTTAATTACTATTCAGATTCAGTATCATGCCATGACTTGTTCTATATAGATGTCCTGGAATTTCAGGTACATGGTGGTTTCAGACCACAAATGTGGCCAACCTCACAAACGTGAGGCTAACTACAAAACACTTAAGCAAATACTAAAACTTCAAATGCTAGCTGACCAGATAATGTTTGAACACTTTATGATTATGAAAGAAATTCTTCCACAAGGGAAATGACAAAACATGCAGAATATGAAACTGAGCTCCAGAACTCTGCTGCCCTCACCAGAGCCAACACTTGTGCTGAAGATGGATATCCCTTAATTATCAATAGGAATAGTAATGTGTATACATGATAATTGTATTCTTGTCACTGGCATAGTGAAGAGACACTCCCATCTGTTGAGATGTTTTACCTTATCCTGTGGAGAGACAGAATGCAGGTGTGAAATTGCCTGTTATGTCACATATGCATGTATGTCCCTTGTACACTATTTCACACTATGGGAAAGCTGGTACCTTTTTCTTCTGAGGCTGTTTTGAAATTCATCGTGTTTGGAATAATCTATACAGTACTGAAGTTTGAGGGACATCAGTCTTACTGGTGCCTGAAACTTCTGTGGAAAATAATCCTAAATTTTTCCTTTGTAATTAGTGAATATGGTTAATATGCTCCTTGCTGGACATATTAAATGGAATATAGCACACACTAAATCAGAGTGATGGAAAGAGAAGGGCACTGCTTATTAGTGGTGGATGCTTCCAAGTGTTTGACCACAAGCCGAGTCAGGTTTTGCAAAATCTTTGGCCTTGAAGTGTTTTCTGTGGCTCCTTCTGCCCCCCTGTAAAACTACATCCATTTTCTAATGGTAACTTGCTGTCTAGTAGTGATGCCACCATTGCACAGTAAAATGGCTAAGTTTACTTGAACAGACCAGTAAAACATGAGACACTCTCTTCCATCAACTAGGCTTATGTCCTAACTATCTTACATGAGTATGAATCAGCCTAAATTCCTAAAAGTTAGTGTTCAGTAGTAGTAGTAAGGAGATCAGAATCTGGTGGTTGTAAGGTTATTTCTAATCTCATGTCACACCATCCTATCATTCTGCTTGCCTTTGGGTGGCTAAGGCCTGAGTGCCTCCATATAGGGACTAGAAGTTCTGCCGTTAACTTCACTGGGATCAAGATCAACTTCTGCACTGCAAATAGTAAAGCATTATGCAACTATTGTAAGATACTTGTGTAAGTAATTAGATCGGGATGAGCTCCATTCTCCTTTCCTCAGGGAGTTATGTACGGTACCTTGATTGGAATAGGAGACAGATTTAACCTGATTAAATCATTAAATGGAAATATAAGACAATGAACATTAGCCACTTAGTTCATTTCATAAATTCTTATAATTAAAACTGCATGTGCAATAATAATGGCTATTTCCAGATATCTAAGTAAGAAAAATGGACCTTTGATATGTTGTGGCATAGGCATAATGAAAACATTTAGTTAATGGAGGATCTATGTAATAAGAGTTACCATACAGAACCTGCAGCTGGAAATATATAAACATGTTTCCCAACAGAATTTCACTACGTCACAATTCATTAAGAAAATCGGCAATAACTGACAAGATAGGCACAAAATGGATTTTCATGTTGCTGGGATGAAGTATGGCTCCCAGCAATTAATGGTTTTAGTCATATTAAGCAGATAAATAATGCTATCTGACATTACAGTATTTCACATTACACTAAAATTTTGTAACATTTGCTCATAATATGACTTGAAATATGTTACCTAGGAAAAAAAATGTTATCTCTGGAACAGTCAAACCCCATTAGAAACCTTAGGCTTGAAAAATCACAATGTTAACAGTTATATCCCCTAGCAAAGGTTTGCTTTCCTTAAATAGTGTTAAATTTAAACCCAGAAGCTCTAGTCTCTTTTGGAGTTACTCTTCCTTAGTGCATTGAGCTTGAAAGGAAAATTTAGTGCACGAAATGTACTGTGCATTACTGAATGTTGGTAAGTGAAACACTGTGAAGAGCTGCAGAAAGAAGAGGGTAGCCTTTAGAGTGAAATCACTTCAGTGATATTTATGTTCTCTAAAAAAATGTTTCTATATTCTGGTTTATAAAAAAGCTCCTAATCTAATATGACCCCATTACCCTTACAATGATTGAGAAATAATTTGATTATTTTAAATCTCATTCTAGTTGGCATGTCTGCCTTTTTCATAGCTGGATACAGTCTATGAGAGTACCATTCTCTTTGTAAAAAAAGATTTTACTGTAAAATACTATGGGTCTAAATTTCCAGTTCCTGTTTGCGTAAGTAACTCCTCTGATTTTAGCATTGTTACTCATGTAAGTATAGTTTTATGCTGGAAAATGCCCAATGTGTTCCAAGCATTAATAGAAATCGAGAACAAACACAGGAACGTGACTTCTCTCTCATTTGACGCTAAATCTATTCCAAATTCATTGAGTAACGTGTAAGAAAATGTGATTGCTTGTCAAAGCTCAGATGCAGTTTTTTGTTGCAACAGAACGCAGTGGATTTGGAAGTGTCATGTTTAGCTGAAGGCAATGATGCTTAGTGTCTCAGCACCCAACTCCCACTGAATTTCAACAAGAGTTAGCGAACAACCTTCCCTTGGACTCCAGCGAAAATCCTTGGCTCAAGCATCCAGTCTGAGCTGCAGTTTCACTTGCAGGAAACAAGCTTTTTTTGAGGTCTTTTAAAGTATTGTTTCCTGAAACAGCAGAAGATAATCTAAGCAGAGAGAGTACTGCAATTCTGTTACTAAAATATAAAAATGTTAAAATTTAGCATGAAAGGGCTACTATAAAAAAAAAAGTTCTCAAGATTGTTAGGATTATTGAATACAATCAACCTTTCCAAATCCAAGTCATAAACAAAACAGATAATCTTTTACATGTGCCAAGATACAATTTTATTGCTTCTCAAATAACACTGCATTTAGGCATTTATTTAACTTGAGGGTACTGGAATCGCAAAAACAGTTCACTTATGTCTTTTGACGTTTGTCCTACTGTGTGTTAGTGGAAGAGGTAGGGACTTTTCAGAGACATTGCTGGCAATGTCATAAGAAGTGCTCACCAAAAGCTTAATAATTGTGCTAGCAAGAACATGTCATCTCTGCCAGACTTTGATATCTAGATTTAATTGTCTTCAATTGGAAGATGTAAAATATTTCATCACAGTTCTTATAAGACGTTATAAAAATGACAATGTTTATGGAGGTTACAGTTCTGCATTGTGTCTCATGATGATTTTCACAAATTTGTTAAATTGCTGAAGTATATCACAACCTGGGATTCTCAGAGCTCCTCTCTGGATGGCTGTGTGATCACCAGTGTGTGATGCTGTACACCAAACCTTCAAGGAACCTCCAAGTGAACGCTGTTGTGGAGCCCTAATCTCCTAGTGTTCAGAATAGATTCTAGTGATAGCAGTAGCAACTATGTATATTGGACTTATTTCTAGCCTTTTTTTTTTTTTTTTTTGTAATGAGGTGAAGAAGAAACAGTTGGTGCTGCATGTCCAGCTGCTGTTTGTAGATGACCACCCAGTGCTGCAGGAGCTGCCAATGACCCAGTGCTTTGGGAACTACTGGCTTTAAAGGTTTGGTTCCTGCTTTCACATCATCTCTCTATGCTAGTCCGTTAGTGTTATTGCACCTTCATAGTATCAAAAAGAAGTATTGGTTTTATTGTGCTTATTTTAAAACCAGTACATTTAAAACCAACCAAACTTACGTAAGTTGGGTATATAAAAATATACATGTAATAGCTCACATTATACAGTAAAAAAAAAAGCACCTGTGTGGAAAGCTTACCCCTTTCTTCAGAAGGAAAGCTGTCTTCATGTAGTTGCTTCAGTAACATGTACTTATATGTATATACACACAAAACCAGAACTTTAGCCACATAAATCTGTCTTCTTATGTGGTACAGAAGACAGAAGGCCCAGAGGGGTGATATGTCTCATTCTTTCTCCATCACAGAACTGCTGCCATTCACACTGTGTGAACAAGAGTATGGCTTGGGTAAAGTGCGAAAAGCGTGAGATAAATTGTGCTCCATGTGGCATAATTCCTCCTAGGAAACAGCATAACGAACAGCCCACAAACAATTGTACGTTATTCTGTTGTCAGAAGGAGCAGCTGTCACTATGAACTCTACAACCCTCGCTGAGGAATGCCAGCACGGGGTGTTGGGCCATGTGTGCTGTCTCTGCACTGTGATGGGGGTTAGAGAGAAGGGCCAGTTGTACATGTTGCACTTGTAAAGCTATGAACCAGAGGGCTGCTGGATACCTTCTTCAGCACCTCTGGCCCAAACTGGGAGAGGAAAAAAGTGTGGAGAAAAAGTTTGTGGATTTTGTTGTGTCAAACCTTTTCTCTGTATAGGAGGGTCAAATTATAACTCTAAATTGTTATATGCTATTAAAAAAGATGACTAAATAACTTAGTCTGTTTAAACATTAGGTTTCTTTCTAATCCTAGCTGCATTTCACTATAGTAAAAATGGGTATTTGAAGAAAATATTTCACTATTAAAGATCCTTGCAATTATGTTTTAGAAGTGCCTTTTCCAGATCAGGCTCTAATCTATTAAGAAAAGTTACCTTTTTATTTTTTCCAAAATAAAACTGTAGTGATTAGGTATTGTATTTAACCATGTGAAAAGAGTAAAAAGCTATTTCTATGCGGTTTCTGAGGTAATAAGCTGGCATGTTAAAAATATATTAATGCAAGTCATTCAGTTGTGAGTGTGTCCCTTGCCCATCTTCTCCAAAAAAAGGGGATGGACACAGTGATTTCAGTAAAGTGGAGAAAAGGTCTGTGGCATACTGGTTGGTACATTGTATCATAGTTCATCATGGTTTCTTGTGAGGTCCTCCCCATAATTAGTAGCTTGACTTCCAACGAACATATTCCAGTTGTCTAGAACTTCCTCTTTTGTTAGTTTTTGATCCTGGTGGGAGGAAAATAAAATCTCTGTAAGAACATTTTCAAAGCCAGGTAAAAGACTCACCAGCACAGGCTTAGAAGAGCCCTGGGAAATAGACAGTTCTTCAAAGCAGCAGACTGCAGTTCAGGAATCACTATAGCTGTCATGGTGAGTGAAATTTGGACCCCAGTGGAAGACAGACGTCCCACTGGCTTCAGTTGGGTCAAACTGCTAATTGAAAGTTCTTTGCAGTTAACTCACTCCCAAACAGTATATGGGTTATCTGGTATGCAGTTTTGCCCTGTGGTTTGGTTGTACCTTCCTAACAATAAAAATTAAAATCCTCTGGTGTATTTTGTTGAAGATAGTTGCTTATGTTAGCAATTTACACACACTCTGTGTAAGAGTGTTTTGGTTTTTCAGGTTCCAGCTTTGCTCACATTACACTTCTGAAGATCACCGTCTGGGATCTTCTGAACCATTAATTTCCCACGTTAGAGGAAATGGATGCATTGAGCCAGTCTTTAAGTTAAAGATGTGTGTTTGATTATAGAAATGGGGGTTTTCTTTGCTACCTCCTATGTAATGTATCTTTAATTTTTCTCTTACAGTCTAAATTAGCATACAAAACCCACGACCACTCTTAAAAGGAAAAAGAATATTTCTAATGTGTTAAAACTTCCAGGTTTAAGATGATAAATAATTTCTTATCTAACCTAATGTAAGCCAATGGGACTTCTAGAGCTGATAAAGTACATTTTACTACTTTTACTTTGTGATTCTAACCCTACCAACTGAAATTAGCATTGATATATTAATGCACTAGCAATTCTAGCCTCTAAAACACCATTTAAAGTGTACTAATACGAAAAGTTATTAGGAATAATTTCTTGCTAGCTGATATGTTTAAAAAAAACACACCACCTTATATAACTTCAAAAAAAAAATACTAGAACACTAAATACCTTGTCTACATCCGATTCATAGACTAAGTGCCTGGCTTCAGCTAGTGCATGATCATAGTCTTGTGGGAGAATCCAGTGCTGAATCTCCTCTTTGTCCATCTTTCCATCCTTGTTGAGGTCACGAAAATCTGAAAACTGTTCACGCTCTGTAATCACCCAGTCAGGCTCTGGTCCACCCTCTTCATTTGCAAACATATCAGCTGGAGAGGAAATAAAGGTCTCATTCCAATCATATTTAATTTGCAAATTATGCACAAACTAAAGACACTTGCACAGTGTTCCTCAGAGGAAGACTAAATTTTTCACTCTTTGCACAGTGTTTCTCTGTACAGAAAATGAAATGTGGGGTGTAAATAGAGTAGTTGCGTGTATCTTCTCTCAGGCCTATTTGTTCACTGCTGGTGATTCTGTCCATTCTTACATTACCCTTGTATTGTAACTGCACTGCTGGTAAAGCTAGCATGAGAGGTGAACGTTTCCAAAGGCCATCATCCACTGAACTTCAGAATGAAAAAAATTCTGTAAGGGTCTTTAGTTAAATAGCAATCATAAGCTTTAGTGCTGGGCTCAGTCACATGGGGAGAAAGGAACTCAGCACTTTTATCTTGTCCTTGCCAGCAAATGTCTTTGTGGATAAGATCAGAATCCAGCCAGCAGAGTGGTTAAGGCAAAAAAGGCACAGGGGAAATTTAGGAAAACAAAAAGTGGTAAGTGGAACTTGAATGCTTTTGTCCTGCTTTTAGAGAGGTCTATATAAGAGAAATTCATCTTAGTCGATGAGTCCTTTTTTCACTGCACCATGCAGTGCTGCAGCACACTCCAGTAGAAGGTACTCTTCTACAAAGACAGACCTGAAGAAGTCATTATGAATCAGTGGTGCATTCTGTGTGAGAAACCACAGGCAGTGCACTTGTCATAGATTGGTACCTTGGGATGGAATACCATTTGTGACACAGGATGCATAGAGTACATACACGAGCTGCTCTGTACATCAGTCCTGTGCTACATTTAAGAAGCATCAGTAGGAAAATGCCACAGTGGCAGCAGCTATCTGTGTAGAGTTGGGAGAGTAGCAGTGATTATTACGAGCAAGTGATTTGTATCTGTTCTTTACAGCATAGGCCTTCCAAATTGAGTGGCGTGTCTACTTTACTATTCTGGTCACTGTGGCCAATCAATTGTTTCCTGCTCATAAGGGCTGCTTAATTCTCAAGCCTTCCACTTCTCTATTTATAATTAAAGCCTGCTTTGTGATACTACTCCTATGCCTTTTGGGTTTGGTTTTCAAGGATGTGCTAAGGAAAAGTGCACCCCACATGGATGGTCTCAGGGCCAGAGGCTGGCTGTTATTTATAGGAAGTATAAATGCTGGTCTCAAATCTAGGAATAACCTCCCCCCAGCCTGCAGTGTGAGCGTGTACAGTAGGCTGATGTTCTCTACTGGCAGGACTGTCCACAGTGTCCCTGAAATACTCTGTTACCTGCTCATGCACAATACGAATTTAGTTCTCTCTGCTTAACATGACTAGGGATGTTTTGCTTCGCTGCTTGTATAAAATCTAAACCAAATTTTGTTGAAGACAAAATAGGAGGAAGGAAGGAGGAGGAAGGAAGAATTGTTCTATAACCTTCAGCAGACTTCCCCATCAAATACCTCATCTAAAGACTGAAATTTTTGGACTTCTTTTTGTTGTTCCTTATAAATACCAAAAAAGACATTTGGGTTTCTGTTTGTTTTTTAACCCCAGCTTGATCAGAAATTTTAAAAACTGTATCTGAAAAAGGGAAGTAGGAGTATTTTAAGCGTAGTTTTCCTCAACTCATGAAGAAAACTTCAGACAACACATTCACTTTCTTTTTCATTTTTTAAAGTGCAAATTATATTGTTTATTTGAAGCAACTGACATGTCCTGTCAATTTGATTTTTATCATCCTTGCCAATGTGGGGTGATCGTGACTAGAACATTCTATGTTCCTATCTATAGAAGACAAGAAAAACCAGCATTCACATGGTAACAAATGTTGACAATTACCTTATAATTATATGTAGGTAATGTCACTGAATGAACTGAAATTACTGTGGAAATTATGCTGCTCTGTTATTTCAGTCATAAATGAATAGCATTCACATTCTGAGGCTAAATATAATTTACAAGGAATAGAAACCCCCTGCCATTAATTAACGTGTGTATATTGTTCCTGATTATATGTGAAGTGATCTTTATAGCACCACTAGAAACAGAAAGATTCATCTGAGTTTGCACTAATGCTTTCCTGGTGCTACTTTCTTGATTTAAAACCCATGAAAGTGAGTGCAGTGGCAGAAGTTAGCTTTTGGTATCAGCATAATGATTCAAAAGGCTAAAATGTATTATGTACTGCTGATCTCTAGTCCTGCTTCCGTTTTGTCTTCATAGGTCTAAGTGCAAGACAGCAGCTAACTGCCTGGTGTGACTGAAGTTTGTGCAAATTAACTGTGACTGATCTGCTGCTGACGTTCCCCATTTCGTTCTCTTTCTGCCACTGAAGTAATGCACAGCTTACTTTCACGTACTTCACACTTCTTTGAGAATCTTAAATCTTAGTGCTATTTTTACACAGTTCATTTTTAATGCATTTCTAGAAGAAACAATGGCATCACCATACAAACCACTAGAGAAATACGGGTTCTTACTAATTAGATATAACTAATGGAAAATAACTAGTAGAAAAAAGGTGAATTTTCTTCTTTGCAATGTGTGCTTCCTAGCTATATTGCATAGTCAAGTACCATTCAAACTTGGGAAGAGACTAATTCACTTTCTGATCCTCCTGCATTTCTAAACAATGCCTTCAAAAGGCTGTTAATATGCTCAAGTATAGAGAGTATTCCTGTCACAAAAAATATTATTCTAGACCCTCTTAGCCAAATTATATGAGACTAAGAGACGTACACTTCCTTATGCTGTACAGTGTAAGGAACCCCTTGCTAGTGATGTTACTATCTGCCTAAAATGAAATTAAACTTTCTGGATTGGATGGTTGATTTAAAATAGTTGAACCGGAGCACAGAAACGTTCATCTTTGGGTTGTTAATACTGCTGCAAATTTCAAAGATGGACAAATGGACTGGAGACTATATAAGAAACAAACCTCAACACTTACCAATGTACTCATCTTGATCCACAAAACCATCCTCATTTTTGTCTATGTCTTCTAAGGTTTCCTGCAAAATAGTTTTGCATTGAAGTAATCAAGAGAGAACTGAGAATTTTGGCTACTCACCTCTTTGATCATTTCATGTTTGAGGCCTTGACCTGCCCTTATACACAGGCAAATGTACTCTCATTGGTTCCAATGTGATTCTTGTTTACACAATGAATATACAAATATTCTTTCATGTTGAAAAAATTCCATGCACATGAATGAACTGGACACCACGCTTAAGTTTTAAGTTAGGGGCAGATACAAGCTTGCATCAAACACTTAGCTGCCACGTGTCAGCATACCCTTCCTTTCATTTTGGTGTTAAGTCCGTGCTCCAAGACTGTTTCTTGATTCCATTTAGGAGCTCTCTTAAGTGCATTTAACAAGTCTTTCTTATACTGAGAGCTCTAAATCAAATGAACTTCATGAAAGGCACCCCTTTCTGTTCCCCATTTGGCTATTATGTGTGTGTCTCTTTCTAAAGCCTGCATAAAAAGGTTAGAGAAGCATTTCAAAGCTCATCCAAAAAAAAAAAAAGTAAAAACAATGGCATTGGTTTTGCTCTGCTTACTAAGACAACGATGTTTTTCATATGCTCAAACTCCTCTGGGTGAAGGAAAGCAGTGAATTCTTCACGAGTGGCAGCTAAGTCTCCATCCAGATCTGCAGTTTTGAATCGTCTTTCATCTCTGGGCAGCATTTTTTTAAAACTGTGCTGATCAGTTGCATCTTGGAATTCTTCTGGATTTTCTGCAAATTAATCAAGATGATTTCAAAACTATGTTCCTTTTAAGACATATTACCACAACAAAGTACCTCAATTTGCTGTTAGAGTCTAGAAATACAAAGGCTTATTGCCAGAATAGCTGCTGTATTAAAATGGAACTTCTCTTTCCTGTGAAGTTTTAAATTCAGGTGTCAAGCACTTGGTTTGATTTTTAAAGGTGACTTAGTAGTATAGGTAAATGTCTGAGTTCCTTCTGTTGGAATCCAGGATAATGGATTTTGCAGCATTGTATATCATCCTTCATAGATTTATTTTTTTTAATCTGCTTTTACAAGCACTTCTTAGGCAGTATTTGGGGTAGATTTCATTCACAGAAGTTTTATTCTTCTTAGGAATCAGTATGATCTACACAACTTTTCAGTTTCAAAAAGAAAGCAAACCAAAGGAAAGTGATTTCAGAAGCTGGCAGACTGAAATTATCCAACTGCTACACCTCTGCTTCAGGGAACCCAACAATTATTTTCAGTTTAAAACAATGACATTTTTTCAGGGTGCTCAGTGGCATAAAACGAACGGTATTTGATTATAATTTTTAAAATAGGATCACTAAGCTGACTTCAAACATGAAAAATATTCCTATTATAACAATTCCATAATTCACATGTTGGGAGACAAACACAGTTGAAAAAGACTAGGCCAGGAATTACAGATGGGAGTTTTAAGTGTGCATTAACACAAGACCACAATGTAGTAGCTGTTCCCCAAATCTTGGGGATTACAGAGAGCAAAGACAAAGAGCTGAGAAGGGCCCCCAGGGATACTGCTGCAGGGATGGTGTGTCAAGTATTTCCTTCCACAAATGTAATAAGTTCCATTTTAATCTAAGGTAGACGTTGGAATTATTACTGCTACTGGAAGCTTCCTCCAGAAGCTGCCTCTATGGTAGGTAGACATTGTCTTCTCATTTCCAGTATAAATGGTCCATTAATACCAATTTGTTGTTCTGTCAGAATTGCCCTTTAGCTTAAGTGATTTCTTCTCATCCTTTCCCTTCATTAACTTATAAAACACAAAGGGAATGTATGTGGGGGAAAAAAAGATTCAGGTGTATTTTTTAATATGTTTCTTTTGCCTGGTTTGTTAAGGATTTTCATTTGCAGTCAATCACAGTCTGAAGCATGTTATTACGCAAGAACTATTTTAATCAGTAACTTTGTTATAGCTTAGACCCACCCTAAATTTTTAGCATCTAGAATCTTAAGAGTTTAGAGAGACTGAATTAACAAATACTGGTTAATTATGCAATATATTATTTTTTAATTAAAGTACTATTTTTCATGTTAAAAAAATATATATTTCTAAGTGGAAAAAACTTTTAATTCAGCTTTGTCAGTATATTTAATAATCCGTCTACAAACCCTTCTGTTTTCTGGTGACCCATGTGGAAATGGCTACAATAAACAACTAAGAAGTGCTTTTGACCTCTGAGCATCTATAAAATTTAATGCGATTTTCAAGAGTCCTAAATGTGACACCAAACTCCTGTTGACTGTAAAGCATGAAATCATGTCTTATAATCTCAATAGTCTTTGAGCATATAATCTGAAAATGTTATCTTACCTAGATAATAACCGTATGTGGCTTGTTTGTACTCTTCCCAGGCAATTTTATTGTCCTTGTTTAGATCATAGTCCTTCCATACTTTAGCCACGTTTTCATAGATATAGCGTTTCTGTACCCGTTTAATCCAGTTTTTTAATTCCTCTGTTGTGAGATAGCCATCTTTGTTGTCGTCTATTCTATCCACAATTTTCCTGTAAAAAGAGACCAGCATCCTTAAGAGTTGACAGAAAAACAAACTACATGTCAGTCCAATTTCAGTAATCTTTATCTGGCCTCGATTTTCCACAAAAACGCAGTGCCTAAAACTTACAAAGCTGCCCTACTGGCTAAGGCTTTCTTGCATTTTGTAGATTATGTTAAGGGATACGTCTCTATTCATTATTCAATATTGCTATGACTAATTGAAATGGAACTCGCATGATCAAAATCAGTGAACAAAGTACCTCAGATAATACTGGATTTCTTAGGTTGTATCTATTAACTTAGGGGGACCTGTTCTTCACTGTCGATAGGGAGTGGTTGCGGCTTAGAGTAGGAAACGCTAACTTCACCTCCGGAGAAAGCCTGTACTGCAGCTTGCTGGAGGCAAACAGGGCAAAAAGCTAGGATTTCATGGACACCTGCAGTTCCTCCTGTGGCTTTCCAGCAAACTGATGCTAGGATGGAGTGAATTATATGACTGTGTAATGCTGGGCATGTACACCATGTAGAGTCTTCCCTTCCATTCCTGTTCCTCCATTTCTGTTTCTTTTCTTTCTTTCCCAGCAAAAAGTAATATTGCTTGTGTTGCCAGGAATGACTGTTACTAGCTAAAGCAATAGCTAGCCTGCAGCAGGTCTCCAGTCATTGCTGGCAGTTGGGCTATAAGCCACTGTCCTGTGTAAAGCTGCTAGCCTCAAGTCCTGTTGAAATCAGCAGGAGTGAAGGTACAAGCGTACTCCCAGGGAGACTTCCATCTTTGAAAAGTTCTGCACACAGCTGCAGATAAAACCGACCTGAAAAACTATGTCCAAAAAAAAAAAAAGAGGCAACGCTCTCTTCTACCATCTAGGTTCTCTGCAATAAATCTCTCAAGGCATGCCTGTAATTGCTAAACGCCACCAGTTTGGGTTTGAGCTTGTAAAACTGGCTTCTGTCCCAGCTACAGTGGTAGACCAGATGATAAAAACCTTTATCTAAAATAAGAATACAGCTTTAATCGCACAACTTGTAAGTAAGCTTGTCATAGCATTATTATATTCTGGGCACTGGCCTGTGGGAAACTATGGCTCTTGGAACTGGGGCAGTTAGCACCATGTCTCTTCTGCGCATCCAGATTGGCTTTAGGCACCTCAGTTATTTTAACCTTGTATCGCTGCTCATGAGGTACAGGAGCAAATTGTCTGTAGTTGTACTGCACCTAGTTCGGTGACCACCCAGTGGCCAACTCGAGGTAATCTGAATGACCATTCCCCATAGGCTCAATCACCATGCCTATGGACTAGTTATATGTCATTTCTAAGGAGGGGTAAGAGCAGGAGTTAACTTGTCTAAATCCTGACTTGATTTCAGGTGAGCTCCCTAAACCTCCAGGCAGCCAAAGGGCACAGGGAAAAGTTCTGTACTTTTAAATATTCTTTGCAATTCAGCATCTTGGTTCTCCACAAAGAAACCAACCCTGGCCAACTGGAACTGCTCAACTAGTGAAGCAATGTCTTTTCCCAAGCCTTAGTTATGAAAGTGGTAAGTAGAGTCAAATGACAGCAGCAGCTTCTGCTGAATTTCCAGCGATCTTGTTTGAGTCTGATAGTATCAGACTGAATTTATAAACATGCTATTTCTGAGCTACAGGGGAAAAAAGGGGCTGCTGAATTTGCTTTCTGAAGTAGTAAAGTATGAATTAACTGACTGGAAAACCTTTTCTCTTTTGTATGAATTTCATGGGGAATTGACTGCCAAGGGTCCCTTTCACTGCACAACAGACTGTATTTGTCAATGAATTTGCCCCGGAACGAATTTGATTTAATTGGTTTAGCTGATATTTCTTTCTGTTGTTAAATGTATTAGTTATAGTAAATGATTCAGCTCTTTGGTATTTTTAATGAAAGAAGTCAGGACTGTTTACTAGAAAATATTTCATGCTTCTTCCTTTTCACTTGTACTCTTGTTTTTATAGGTCTATTGTATCATGCGCACTATTTCACTCTGCTTCCCAGTTGAAGATGGGGACAAAGAAATAGTCTTGCCTACAGGCTCCCAAATGTACAGGTAAGAAGGTATTGTATGGACTGTGGACCTCACTTTTTATACTGATAATTACCTGTAAAATGGCTAAGAATCATGCTAAGTTTTGTAGCAGAGCTAATGTACATTCATCAGTCTGAAAAGCCTTAGTGCCTTTATTTTAAATAGTTAATTCTTGAATAGAGCAAAAATTCAAGGAGCATGTTAACAGACACAAAATGCCAGCTCATACACAGGAATTTACATGCAAAAGTGTGTAATACCTGAAAGCTTACTTTCTCCCTTTAACTTAGGTGGGATTACAGTCAGAATGAGTTTCCCACCTCATAATAAAGAAGCTAGAGAGCACATGCAACAGGTACATACAACCTGCTGTTACAGAGATTTAAGCTGCCAGTCTGCAAAGACATCTGGTGATGAAACAAAGTTGGGACAAGGAAATCATTGCTACGAAGTGGCTGAAAGAGGAAGGCTTCCCCTCTACACCTGATGTGAGTACAACTCTATGCTGATAAACTCTGGCCTTAGCCTGTATAAAGAACACAAGCATTTATATTGTGAGGATCTGTAACCATCTTCTATGTTCTCTGAAAATGACAGGGAGAAGGTTCAGAGGACTGCAGCTCCACTCCCCCCACTCCCCTCCCCATCTCCCGTCCCTTAAAGCAGTCCTTGGATGCTGCACCAGGATTATGTCATGCTTCTCCAAACCAGGTGTGTTGTGGTACTGCGCATGGGTGGGCTATGTGCGATTCCTTGTGAAATGATCCGGTGTGGATCCGGGAGGACAGGGAGAATGGATGTACCTGTCATGAAATCTGTCGTAAGAGCAGGTGCGCTCCCAGGTCATGATACAATTTTGGGCTGGTATGTGCCAGGATCTTAAACCAAGACCATACTGTGCAGCTGCTCCTCCACTGAGGCTGCAGGTAGTTGAGTTTGCAGGGATTTTTCTGTATACTAGCTAGTTCCTTTTTGTTTGCTGGAAGAAGGTGAGAGTAGTTTTGCATTACGAGCCCTGGGATTCCAATCCCAGCATTGGTCATTGGAATGACCAATGTGCTGGACCCTTCCTAAGCAAGGTAAAATGACTTACAAATGCAGCATTATGCACTTTGGTTAGAGCAGCAGACTATATGTTTCTGTTTTCCCCCAGAAAGCGTTTAAAAATAGCTTTTTGTTAAATGTCTTTTTCCTAAAAGCCACTCACTTGCTGACAAGTGACACTATTTGTAACCCTCACTGCAGAGGCTACCCATAACAAAACTATTTTTCTCAGTATATGTGATTATTAAACCACAATAAAAAGAAGAAAGTGAAATGTTTTAAAAATCCTCTCCTCTACTTCCCAGTATGGTATCTGAAATTACAAGGTTAGGAAACGCTGAAAGTTATGAAACTGTCGTATATGGCCCCCCAGGAACCACAACTCTGATGTTCTGTTGCACAATGCTCACCCCACAATGTGGGCTTTGGTCCTCAGAGGGACGCCTTAGTCACCTCCATTTATTGTGGCTGTAGCTTAACATGCCTGTGTCACCTCTCCAAGGTGCACACAGTGAGATCACTAAAAGTTAAGCTTCCTCCCTTGCTGAGCTAGCGTTTGTAAAAACTGTTTAAAAACAACCCTATTGTTAAATCATGTCCCCAACTAAAATATGTCCTTGTGTAAGTATAAGTGTAGACCAATTTTAAAAAGGCATGTCCATTTTAGTGATATGCTTTATGAGAATCTAAGTCATAGATCATGTATGCTGAGAACATGGTTTCTTTTGCTCCTTCTTGAAACAACGTGGATGGAATTGGTCATTTCTGATAACCACTTTATCTGTTTACTCATTGAGATACAGGTAAATAGTAGTGACAGCTTCCAGAAGGATCAAGAGGTCAGTCTGTGAGATAACAGTGATACTGCACTAAGAGCTTATGATGGAACTAGACAGACATATAAGGAGTAAGTACTGCTCCCTATGGCAGTAAAGGCAAAGCTAATCTTAGTGAGAACATGCAGATATTTTAAATTATTTTCTTGTTAGTAAATACATAAAAGGATCTTTCTTTAACTACTCTTAAACTTAGTTCTAATTAGTGGTCTGACTTCTTGCAGGTGTAAAGGAGGGAGAAGCAGTGAAATAAGGCAACTGTTGCATGGACTCTGTTCTTGGCACAAAGAGCAGCATGGAAGCTAGAGCAACACTGTAAGACAGTGGGCAAAGATGTCACAAGTGGACAAGCTGTGGGAAGATGGCTTAAAGTGGACTTGTAAATGGAGCTGTAGAGAAGAAATGGTTTAAACTTGAATCAAACTAACAAGATCCAGGCAAGTGACCCAGAGGTAAGGAGCTGTAGCAGCAAAGCACTCCAGCAGTGGGGAGGTCTGTCCAACACCGGGCACAGCACCACACACCGCAGCTCCCTCCACGAGGCTTATTGCTGTAGGAGCAGAAACGGCAGGAGAGAAACACGCAGCAGCGATGAATTGTTGGTTGCTCGTTTGCCACATCAGCGGGATGTGAAAGAAGCGTATCTGAAGAGGCATCCCTGGCTATACCGGAGTACAGGGGACTACCTCAAACAGGGAAGGGGCCAGCCTCCCCTGGGGCCGGGGAGCTG
>NW_009202997.1:0-19626 GCF_000690835.1 Fulmarus glacialis | reverse complement strand
TTATAATTTTATAATAATTTTTTTTTTAGCTGTTTCAAATGTACCTACTGTTATGGTAGAGCTGATATTAGCCCTTCCTTCTAGTATTTAAGACTGGCATTGACTGCTAGCTCTTGTACGTGTATGGAAGGCACATCCTGTTTCTTGTGTGCTCAGTGCCAGGAAGCTGGGGAAGCATCTTATAATCTACAGGTCTGTTCTATGTATCAGAATTTTGCTTATCATAACACTTTTTCTCAAGGCCGCCTGCTTCGGTTTTGACTTGTGGTTGCCTGTTTGGAAAACAGTTGCAGTGAAAATATGGTACGGCAGGTTGTAAAGCAGTCTGTACAGTCCATTGAGAAACGCAAATGTTTGCGCAGACAGCTAATTGGACTCTTGTCACTTGTGATACGATGTCTTTGTGATTCGTATCCACACAACCCAGTGTGTTTGAAGTTCCTCTAGTGCTTCCTCACTGCAGTGCGAATATACCTATTCACACTCAGCAGTAATATTGGTGACCAATTTTGTTGTTTTAGAACTGAGGGCCAACCTTTTTTGACGATTTGAACATGTAAGGTTGCTGAGATAATACTGGAAGCAAGAATACTTGCCTCGTTAGTTATCTTAAGAGCGATCTTGCGTTTTTTGTTATTGGGTGGTGTCTGTTACAGGGTCAGTAATACGTGTATCATAATAACTATCTGAATAGCAAATGATGTTAAAACAATCTTTACTCTCCATGGCAGCATATTGACTCTCAGCTCATGGGCTATCGTCCAAGTTGAGCTCTAGAAGATGTGTGAACTGGGAAGTTAAAAATAGATCAGTGAACCTTCTTCCAAGCTTTTAACTATTTCTGTGCTAGAATTTGGGGATCTCCCCAGTGTCGTCTTAAATACAATTCCCGTTGATGCTGAGCATCAGGATGTCCCAGTTCTTTCTCTCTTCTTGTTCCTTAGTTGTATTGCGTGTGGTCATTTTTTGTACAAGAGAACTACTTGCCTTATTGAATATGTATTACAAGATTACTTCCATTTTCAGATACTGCAAAAGATAGCTTTATTTTAAAGAAACTGTTTATTTTAAACAAACTGTTAAATGCTGGTTAATTCACACTCCTTGTAAACCATTGCTGTGAGGAGTAAGATATAGTTTTGTTTTTCACTTCATTCTGAAATGCTTTCCTAGAAGTGCTGTTTTTCATTGTGAAAGACGACTTCTACTACATTTGTAACTTAATGAATAACTGGGGAAAAAGAGTTAAAAATCATTTTAGTTTGTAGTTGAATGTCCATATAAAGATTTAAAATCATTATGGACACTTACAATTTGCACTGCTTTTATAATTCATGTTTGGGAACTGACTAGTACAAGTTTCCTTTTCTATCTTTTTGGCAGATTGTGACTGGAAGAATGTCTTTTCCACCTCATTTGAATCGCCCTCCTATGGGAATCCCAACACTTCCCCCTGGGATCCCACCTCCACAGTTTCCTGGCTTTCCTCCACCTGTACCTCCTGGTAAGTTACGTTAATATTTAGAAGTGTAGTAGAAATAAATTTCCTTTTATTATTCTGAATTGTATTATTTACAAAAGTTACTGGCTCTTAATGTATTTCAATAACTCTGATTCGTGTACATTGCAATTGAGTTTCTAGTTTACCCACAGATCATGTCATGTGAGCAAGCTCCTTTTGGTCTACCAAAAGCTGCTTACTTCTGACCAGAAATCAAACCATTAGAGACAATACCGGACTTTGTCTTGGACCTTTTTTCCAAGACTGAAGCTAGGTGGTGATTTTTGTTAACGTTAGGTATTCTAAGAGCCACTGTTTTGACAGTAGACTATGATTTTTCAGTTCCTTTCAAATAAGCCATTGTAATAGCCTTTGGAAGCACTTGGGTGCACTGAGTATGTGTGCTGTGAAAATATAGGAGTAACTTTCAGAGAAGGTCCAACTTCTTGCATTGTTTTTCTCCACTTTTGTGTAAGTCCCACTTTCTTTTATTCTGCTTCTTACATACTTTCTTCCACACATCTTGCAAATTTACTGTTATGTTCCTCATCCCTCTAATCTTCCCAAAATTAATCCCACCTTTTTTTCTTTGTTCATCTGTAAGATCAGCCTCTGGTTTTTGCGTTGAGATTTTAACTTGTTGGTCCAGAACCACCTTCTTTCTGTCCGTTGCCAGTATAGACAACAGTGACTGGACACAGGGCGAGTGGGAGAGAGGAATACATCAGAGAATTACCCCTTTAAAATTCATCACAAGGGCTGCAAAAAATAACTCCTGTCTGTATGGTCTTAAGCTGTGTTGTGCACAAATGTTTTGTAGACAATAAAGGCATTCAGAAACCAGATGGCTGAACTCAGGAGTGGTTTGTGCACATCCATTCATCAGGCTAATCCTTGCTTGTGTTAATTTTTCTAAATTTTTTTTCTTGAGATCCATGAGATATTATTTATTTTCTGCTAAAGACAGAGTTCTTGATTAGGTAGCATTCTGCCATCAAAAATCTCAGGTTAAATTTTAAAACCATGCCTCTTACTTTACTAGCTCCAGTTATATATACTAGTGTGAAAAACACCAGATACTTTTAAAAATAACTTTCTGAAGAATATTTTTAAATGCCTCATAAAAAAGTTTCTGCTCTGAACATTTGCTGCTAGACATGCATGACAAAGATCTTTTTGTTCTCTTGCTGTGTTTGACTTTTTATATAAATACAGTCTTGTTTCAGTATTAGTAATCCAAACTACGTAGAGTGGAGGAGCCTGGTATTGGGCAAGAATTAAATTTTTCTCTGCACACTAGAAACATTATTTGCTTACCTGTGCAGATAACATATTTTGACATGTAGAGCATATGGATCTCTCACTTCTTAGCACAAGTGTATCAATAAAGTTGAAAATGCCGAAAATGCCAGTGACTTTATGAAAGTCTACTTTGAAATTATTCCACACATCAAAACACAATTTTAGTGGCTTAGAATATTCTCTTTAGCTAGCTGTTATGCCAAAATTTCATGTTCTAGTTACCTTGCTCAGCCTATAATTTTTTGAAAAGTTTCAGCTAGAGCAGTCTGCTTGTGTAAGAATGAAGTTAGGAAAAGTATTTTGTTTTGCTTAAAAATATGGCTGTTAAAAATAAGAAGTTTTAGCATTTCCATCTCTTAAGTGTGGAAGATTTGATGAGGAGGTGATTCTGGTAACTCTTGTCATCTCTGAAGATTATTGGATACCATTAAGATGTGAAAAATTAGGGTTTGTGTGTAAGAAGGGTCAAACAGCAGTTCATACAGCCTGATGCATTGTCTGGGCAGTGGGAATACAAGATGATATTTAGGGTGGGCGTGTACGCCTATCTGCTTTCTGAGTTTGTTCCCTCATACAACTGTAGTGTTAGGGATGTTAGAGTATGAGAGTATTTTTCCTTTATCTTCTTCTTGACTTGTCATTCATGAACGTTTTGGTATTTTTTGAACCTGCCAATACTGTCCATCTCTACTGTCACCTCTTGCACCAAATTTGAGAAGTTCATTGACGACTGTGTGAAGTGCTACTTTCTCATGTCTGCCTTTAAACTCATTGCCTACTTAGCGTCTCCCTCCTGCCCCAGTTCTGATGTGGGAGTTGGGTGAGTTGCGTTTTGTGGTTTTGTACAACTCAGTCGTGTTCCATGCCTCGCAAACCTCCACACCTGAAGAGTCTCGGAGTGTAGATCTTTCCTAGTGAAGCAGCTGCTTCAACACTTAAGTCATTGTCCTGGTTTCGGCTGGGATAGGGTTAAATTTCTTGCTAGTGCTATGTTTTGGATTTAGTATGAGGAGAATGTTGATATCACACTGATGTTTTCAGTTGTTGCTAAGTGCCCTCCTAGTCCAAGGACAACTCCCATGCCTACTGACTGAGCTAGGTACACAAGATGGGAGGGAACATAATCAGGACAGCCAGCTCAGCTGGCTAATGGGGTATTCCATACCATGTGACGTCATGCTCAGTGTATGAATGGTAGGCGTGATCCAGGAAGTACCGATCGCTACCTGGTTATCTGTCAGCGTGGGTGGTGAGCAATTGCATTGTGCATCACTTATTTTGTATATTTTATCATTACCATTATTATTCTCCCTTTTCTGTTTTATTAAACTGTCTTTATCTCAACCCACGAGTTTTTCTCACTCTTACCCTTCCAATTCTCTCCCCGTCCCACGGGGGGTGGGGGGCGGAGTGAGTGAGCAGCTGCATGGTATTTGGCTGCCTGCCAGGTTAAACCACAACAGTCGTGTAGTTGCTCTTTTCTAAGGCTGCGTGTTGTTCTTGGGTTGCAGAAATCAGGTCTGTAGGCAGTAGTCAAGGTATAGGTGCACCAGGTTTTTGTATAGCAACTAAATGATGCCTGTGGTCTTGATAATAGGTATGTTTGCTGATAATGCCCAACATTTTAGTGGATTTTTTTTGCTTCTGCTGAGCATGGGGCTGATAGTTTCAGAGAAGTGTCAGCGGTAACACAAGTATCTTTGCTGAGTTGTAACTTTAAAATTCAAGTTCAGCATCATGATAATTATAGTTATAATAGTTACAGGGCTGCACAACTTGGAGTAGTTCCTCCACTCTGTGAGATGCCATGGTGGATTGAAAAGGAGAGCATGGGAGAGCAATACACCTTTTGAATCTCTGAACGGTTTGGAGGGATAAGTGGTAGTATGACTTTAATATGAAGGGATTGAAGAAGGGGATTGAGTGGTGGAGAAAATAAATGATGGAATCAAAGCAAAACCAGAGTGGATGAGGAGAAAGATGGACTGGGTGTCTGAGGAGAAGTGTTGTTTCAGGACTAAACACTGGAGAAAGTAGGGGAACAAGTCCAGTAGGTTGCAGAAGGTGGGTTAGGATTTTGTGAATACAGCAGTACGAGAGATGGAGAAGGGAAGGATTGAGAGTGAAAGACAAAAAGTTTTTTGTAGAATGAAAAAAGAGATCTAGGATCCCTAGAGGGTATTTCTCTGAAGAACATGAGATTGACTTCATTGTTCTTAAGTCTCAATATCTTTACTGGCCAGCAAGTAGTTTTGAAATCCATTCACTTAATATCTTTAACCTCCTTTAGCAACTGGCATGGAAAGATAAACAGCCTTTATTATGATCAGATACTGGCTCACATGATACTACTTAAAGCGGCCAGTGAATTTGATAGTGGGAAAGAGGGTATTGCATGGTTTCACCTGATTAAATATTGTTTTAAATTAAGTTTTAGAGACTGCCAAGTCAAGTATTCAGCAGGTAGGGAACTTCTGGATTGAGGTTTTCTATGCCACCTTCATTAAGCTATTCCATAAATAATAGCATGAAGCCTGGTGGCATTCTTTATAGGACCTCATTCGTAAGCTGTATGCAGAATTGATTGTGCTATGCGAATTGAGCAAGTCAGGAATGAGATTATCATCTGTAGGATTTCAGCTGCTTTTGCTCTCTATTTATGGAATTCCCTGCCTCAGTCATCACACGGCTATCTTCTAGAACAATACTGTGCACTGAATGTGCTTTGAAAATAGATTTATTTGTGATGAACGAAGTTGAAATGGTAATGTAATAAAAGTGACCAGGATGCACATGATATGTTAGTGTACTCAGGCTATGCTTGAATGCTTAAGGAGTTACTGGTAATCGATACTGTGAAATTCTTACTTGATCAAAATTGCTGTCTGGTTTGGAAATCATGTCTGCGATCAGTTCATTTGTATTCATCAGTAATCGGAACAGGGCAGAATAATATTAATGTCTTGTCTTTCTCAGGGACCCCTATGATTCCCGTGCCAATGGGCATTATGGCTCCTGCTCCAACTGTAAGTATTACAATGGGGATGAGATGATAGCAAAATAAAATGGAGAGTAAAACTTAATAGATGTCAACAGTATTTTTGTTTTGCCCTATTCCATGAGAATTCATACTATGAAAGGAAATGCTTCACTTTAAATGCAACTATTATGCAAATATTATGCTAATTTCTGACATAGGCAAAGTTTGAAGTAATGGCAGGAGCTGCTAACTACAAAGGTGAAGCGATTACTGTTCTTGCAAGAAGATGTACTTTTCTCAAATACAATGATTCAGGCTTTGCCTTCGGGTCATGCATGGTCTTCCTATGTAGTACGGTTAGATCAGTTAGATTCCACGTTTGCTTTTGAGCTTGTTGGCCATCACGCAGCACTGCTGAGTTGGTCACAAAGATGTGTGTTGACAAGCTTACGAACAAGCTCTTTCCCCATGTTACAGGGGAAGGAATAGTTGTACATAATAGGCATCTATGGAAGAGTGTATGAGAGAAAGGTCTCTTTGTTTGTCTTACTAATTTCTAGTTGGAAGGAAGATTTATGATTTATGGGGTGGAAAAAAGCACTCTTTAAAATATAAAGGTTACTTCTTGGCTTCAAGGTGAATTACCATTTCTATGATTTTGCGTAAGTGAAATCTCCCCAAAATACTGAATTTTTTTATAGTTTGTGTTATCTGTTACAGGAGGAGATGTTCATGGTAACTGATGTATTTAAGACAACGATACTGGAACAAATGCATTGTTCAGTTTTCTGATTAAAATAATTTTTATTAAGTGACACTTCTAGAAGGGTATTTTGAGAAGAGGGACTCAGTGCATATGTACCATTAAATCTTAGGTGGAAAGAGAGGTGCAGCAAAATGGAACAGATGATCGTGTCTATCTCTGTGCAGTTTATTTTACCAATGTTTGCTCCTTAACTGAAAGAGGCTTTGGATTGGGTATTGGTTAAATAAAGCAGTAGTGTTTATTCACTCTGTGAAAGCTTTAAGACCTGTCATGTGTCCATTGAAGCCTTTTGAGTCATAGTTACTTTTCTATTTGCAGCTTGGTTTTTACAGTGTTAGATAGGGTATTTCAACTTTCAGTGACTCAAGTGTTGCAAATTAGTTATTTGTAGAAGAAATAATACCTAATGTTACTGTATGCTCACCTTGAGACCTTCCAGTAGCCGTGTTCAGGTACACCTTTTTTTTCTGTCTGTCTTTGCCAGAAAATGGCAGTCTTTTTTGTGTTGTATAAAGTGTTAAAGCCTGAACCACTTACTGGTGTCTCACTCCGTAAGCCTAACTAAGGTTCGTATGAAAATTTAATTTTGAAATACATGTGCATCCACAACTCTTTCATCTTAGGGATTTAAATTAAAAAAAAAAAAACCAAACCAAACCAACACTTTATTTTACACCCTCTCCTCCTCTTTCTAGGTATTAGTTCCTACCACAGTGTCTATGGTTGGAAAACATTTGGGAGCCAGAAAAGAACATCCTGGCTTAAAGAACAAAGAAAACGATGAAAACAGCGGTCCCACTACCACCGTTTTTGTAGGCAACATTTCTGAGAAGGCCTCGGATATGCTCATACGGCAGCTTCTAGCAGTAAGTACAGTGGACTGCTTGTTAAATTTCATCCCTGGCTGATGAATGAAGTAATAACCCACAAGCAGTGGATTGAAACTAAAAGCAGAGTTAGTCCAACTCACTGAAATAGCAGTCCCTTATGTTTGAGTTTAAAGTCAGTAAGTGAAGAGTACAGCTTTTTTTAAGCTGTAGATATCAGTGAACATAGACATGTTTTGTTTTTAGTAGTGTTTACCCTTTTTACATGCCATCTTTTGCAAAAAGTGGTTAAGTTTTTGTAATGTTTTGAACATAATATTTAATTAATAGTATCTATCTTTAATGCAGAAATGTGGCTTGGTTTTGAGTTGGAAGAGAGTACAAGGGGCATCTGGAAAACTTCAAGGTAATTGTTCATACTTTTCAAAATCTCTAGTCAGACTCCTGTTTTTATTACTTGGCAGCTTTTCAAATGTGTGACACATTGCTATTCTTAATACTTTCACATTTTAAGATAATGTATACGATACTTAATACTAAATACTTCCTAGTAAAGGGCTAGTGTTTTCTGTCCTTGGAATCAAGACAGAATGAGAAAAATAAAATTGGGAAAGGTTGAATGGGAAAATGTCTTGGGAGCCTAATTTTGCTGACCTTTCTGTTCTGAGACTGAATCAGGAGTTTATAGACCATCCCTGAGAAAGATTTACCAGTTTGGACTTAGCCTCCAAAGAAGCATATTTGCAACACTGTTAATAGTCTCTTCCATTACTATCTATCATCCTTCTTTGTTCAGGAGGTTTTCCTGATGTAACATTTATTTTCCTTCCCTATCGTCAAATTGAACTGATGTATTTTTTCTTGTGACCTTTCTCCAGTGGATACAGGAAAGAATTTTGGTTACTATTTTTTGCTGTTAGTGTTTTCATATCTTCTCTAGGTTGTTTTTTTTCTTTTTTAAGATGTAATTCAGTTTCTTCAGCTTTCTTCTATATCATACTTTGTTTATTTTGCTCTCATAAGGTGTTTTCCTCATTTACAACTTTCTGTAACTGTTGTGAAGAGCCTAGTTTGAAATACCCCTCCCTCTAGGTTAACAATGAGCTGTTGATTGATGTCCTTGGTCTTCAGACAATTGCAAATCCACCTGAGACATGTCTTCATATAGACTGCATTCCTTAGTTAAGACAGACGTGTCAAAAACTTTATAAACACAATCACAGAATCATAGAATAGTTTGGGTTGGAAAGGACCTTTAAAGGTCATCTAGTCCAATCCCCCTGCAATGAGTTGGGACATCTTCAACTAGATCAGGTTGCTCAGAGCCCCATCCAACCTGACCTTGAATGTTTCCAGGGATGGGGCATCTACAGCGTATGTGTTGCTTTCACATTATTCACTGGGCCGTTAGTTGTATCAAAGATATCATATATCAAACTGAATGATCTTTCTGACCTTTTTATGATGTGTACTCCTGGTTTTAAAGAAATAAGTTCCAAGTTTATCGATTCAAAACACTTTTTTTACACAAAGTCAGTTACCTGAAGAGCTTTAACACTTTTACTTTTCATTTCAATCATCCATTTCAGCCTTTGGATTTTGTGAGTACAAAGAACCAGAATCCACACTACGAGCACTGAGACTACTGCATGAC
Organism: Fulmarus glacialis; assembly: GCF_000690835.1. Lineage (NCBI taxonomy): Eukaryota > Metazoa > Chordata > Aves > Procellariiformes > Procellariidae > Fulmarus > Fulmarus glacialis. The sequence goes on along the minus strand of NW_009202997.1, from coordinate 10,596 downwards.
CTCCAGATTGGAGAGAAGAAGCTGCTAGTCAAAGTTGATGCAAAGACAAAGGCTCAGCTAGATGAATGGAAAGCAAAGAAAAAGGCTTCTAACGGGGTATGTCTATAATGTGTGACTTGTGTTATTTTGGCAGGAGGGCAATGTAAAGTACTTGCTAGATCAGACTGTGAGTGTGTGTTTTAGTTTCTATTCTTGTCTCTGCCCTTAATTCATTTTATGATTTTGCCAGAATCACATTAATCAGTCTGAAGATATGTTGAAAGGCAGTGAAGGGTAAGCTCTTAATTCACCAGCATTCAAACTTACCTGTAAGCTACAACTGAATCTCTAGAATTGATTCTGTAATTCATTCTAAAGTGTAGTAATAAGTGCTATACCTTATGATTCTGTTGCTTCATTTTTGTTTAGAAACTCTTGAAAGCATATAAACTCTAGAAGTAATTGTTACTTTGTCAGAGTCTGTAAATCAGCTGTCTGAGGAGAACTGGAGTTTCTTTCCCCTCCACTGATGATATTCTAGAACAAATTAAGACAAGGAAAGAAGTAGATCATTCAGTAGATGATGCAGTTATCAGGCAGTGGGCACCTTACAGACATTTACTAGATGGGGAAATTGGTTTTGTACCATTTCTTTCTAGAGCTAAGGATCTGTTCTGGAATAATTGCTGATGTTTGATACGTTGAATTCTTGTGAGATACAAAGATACTTAACTGACAAATTTGCATTAAAATGAATTTTATCTATTTCTTTGCTAAAATAACATATTTCAGATCACAATCAAGTTGTTGGGCTTGGTCTCTTAAGTTATGCATATGCCTTAAGATAGTACTTAAAACAATTCTTAACTATAAAATGAAAGTGAGAAGAGGCTCTTGTTCAGAAAACTGAAAAAACTAATCACACTGTAGCAGGTAAATTTTTAAAATTCCACTTTGGAATTGTTCTTAAAGGTATGTAAAATACCTTTGTGGGAACACAAGTACTTTTATTTCATTTTATTTAACCAGAACTAGAGGCATAATGATGACTTGAAGTACTTGACACATTTTTGACCGTGTACCCAGGGTATGGGATTAAATGCAATGGCTCGGTAAAGCAGAGTGCTAACTTCATGGGTTTTGAATGGAGTAATGTACTAGCTGTTAACCTAGGTAAGGGTTTGGTCTGACTGCCCCTTCCATTCCATATTTCCTTGTTTCCTGTTGGCATCGCCTGTAATACTGTGTTTCACAGCTGATACTGTAAACAAGCTTAAAGTATCAGTGGAGTTCTTGTACATCTCTCTCATGAATTTTGTTTTCTGTGAGCTCCTGTGGGTTATAATCAATCCTGGGGGATTGATTGTAATAAAGCAGAGGGTACTGTTTGTGGCTTTGAAGACAACAGTATGTGCCGATTCCATTGAACTGTAGAGTGAGATTAGCTCCAAAAGTTTTTTTTTCGTTTGCGGTGGTGCAAAGAAAGGCTGTGAATTGCCGAAGAATATTGATGAAGTGTATTGTAATCATACTGCTTGCGACTCCTTTCATACCATCATTGGTGTGCTGGTGCCACTCAGATCCAAAAGTTGCAACTCTTTTCTTCAATCTTTTTTATTAAGAAATCAAACATGTACACTACAACACAATTTCTTATAGAGACACACCAAGCAAACCTTTATCTAATTAGCTCCTCTCCCTGATCACTTCTTCTCCCTGGACCTCTTCAATTCCACTCCCTGTCACTGCCTTCTAGCTCTTTTCAGCCTGCTCCTCCTTGGCCTGGCAGCCTCTTCAGCTCCAACTGAATCCTCCCTTCCCCCTCATTCTTAGTTGCTGCTCCATCAGACCCTTCCCTCCCCCTCACTCCACCCACCACCTATCGCTTGACGGGATACCCAGCTGGATTCTCAGGTGAGATTCCATTTTTTTAAAAGATTCAGGGGATCAAGAGGTGGGCTACCTTGCTCAGTATGCAGATCATTGTTCTACCCTTTCATGTAACGTTTAGTGAAATGCACTTCTTTGTGTGTTCCCTTTCCTCCCCTACAAGGTGGAAAGGGCAAAAAGATGAGGAACTACAAAGTAATTGATCAAAAATAATAAGAAAATGTTTGCTGTGCAAGGAGTTTTCCCTAACAGTTTCTTTAATATAGTTCTCCCATTATAAGTTGCAGCTTGAAAGTTATAGGTAGACATTTGTATTGCATGGCACTTAAGTAGAAGGCTTTGAAGAACTGCTGTTGAAATGACTTGAAGTTCTGGAGGATACAAGGCAGAAAATTTTGACCAAGAGCTGGACTATAGTGCCTTTCTGTGAGCGTGCGTGCGCTTTCTCTTTTCCTGTCTACCACCTTATTCACCATTTATCTGTTCTATTTTATTATGCAATCCTACACTTGCTCTTTGCAGCCATTCCACATGTAAAACTATGTGGTCCCTATGGTATTGCCAGTGTGAAAAGATCTGACTGCAATTGATAACTACTTGTAGGTGGTTGGGTTTTTGTGGGGTTTTGGGGGCTTTGGGGGGGGGTTGTTGGGTGGGGTTTTTTTTGTTGTTGGGTTGTTTGTTTGTTGTTTTTGTTTTTTTTTTTTTTTTTTAAGTAAATGCTGTAGGGGCATGAATGTGGTGATCAAAGGTGAACTTCTGAAATAAAACTAATATTATTCTCAATTTGTTGATTCCTGTTACTTTGCAATTTTTCCTTAGAACTCCAGACCAGAGACGACAAATGATGACGATGAAGCACTGGATGAGGAAACGAAGAGAAGAGATCAGATAATTAAAGGGGCCATTGAAGTCTTAATACGAGAATATTCCAGCGAGCTCAATGCCCCCTCCCAGGAATCTGACTCTCACCCCAGGAAGAAGAAAAAGGAAAAGAAGGAGGACGTATGTGTTTTGATTTTGGACAAAACAGATTTTTCTTCAACTCACCTTTATATAGTGGCCAAACCTTGTGCAAATACTTTAAACCTAAACTTCTGATGAGAAAACAAATCAACAAGCATTGATGTCAGCAGCAGTTTCATTTTTTTAAGCTGAAAGCTAGTCAGTTATAGACACCATCCCTTCAGGATGGTTTGGGCATCTAAGCACCTAGACTTCTTGGAACAACAGGTTTGAATCTGGGCGGGATTGAACCGACCTTTCATCCCTCTGAAGGTGGAAATACTGAGTTTAGTGCAGTTTAATCTATATGTGCATGTAGGGTTTTTCAGATGAGAACTTAAAAAACAACTGTAAAGAGTTCCTGCATACCGTCTATTTCCATTGAAAGATGCCAGGGCGCTTTTGTAATAGCAGGAATTTGCTCTGGTAGTTTTTGACAAAATTCTTCTTCTTTCTGCTTATAGTATGCATTCTTGTAGTGCGCCTTGATCCAACTGGTTGCAGCTGTCTCTCCAGATGTGGAAGTGCTTCATTAGTTGTTTATATGTATACTTCACAAACCTTGGAGGGATCCTTCAGGGATGAAAGGCATATTGTAATCTTCCTGCCTTACAAAATCATTTTTACATGCACGTCTCAATTTTGGCTGGATTTGATCAGCTGGTTTTCATATATTGTGTAATGCAAAAAAACCCTGTTCTGGTTTAGACCTGCTTCTGTGGATGACCTTTTTATGGATTAAAACAAACTGGAGAAGGGGGAATAAGAATGAGCAAACTCAGACTTAGCTTTTCCAGCCAAGTTTCTAACCGTGGGAAAACGGGCTTTCACACCTACCATTCTGCACCTAATATGAAAGAGATTGGAAAATTGTTTGACCAATATTTTTACCCACTTAAGTCTTCTGCAAAGTACCTATTCCAAGGCAATAATGCAGTTTCAAATGCTTATGGAGTTTTAAGTGTGGTGCAAGAAGCAACATCTCCCTCAGGGAGCAAGTGTATCTTCCCCACAACATTGTTAGCCATGGCTGACCTGAGGTATAAGAGTGCTGAGCTGAGAATTGGTTTTTCTTTCCTCTCCCTCCCATTGGGAGATGATGCTTTCTTGGATGAGAATTTACAAATGAGTCACTGTCTAATGCTATCAGCTGTATTTTTTGTTACAAGCATTGTTACAATGTGTATTGTCCTGTGGGTACATATATATTTCTATATGGCCATGAATAATGCCAGGTAGTTAAACAATGTAAGAGACGGTTGCAGTCTTGGAAGAGCTGGGTGCTGAGTGTGTCCCTGGGACAGAGGGATATTCTGCTAGCTCTGTATGATGTAGAATTTGACCAATCTGAGCTAGCAAAGTAGACAAATAAGCTCTTTTTAAATACATAGCACTTGTGGGTTGAAATTACACCCCATCATCCCTCCCGTACTGGGAAGGAGGAAAAGAAACTTGGAAGTTGCCATCTTTGGCCTGTGTGGATAGAGGTGGGAGTGAAGAGATGGTCCTAGCTTGTTGCGCTCTTGCCCTTAAAAGAGAGGGGAGAGAAGGACTGTGGAGGGTGGGGGGAAGGGAAGATGGATGCAGATATATGTGGGGGGTGGCGGGGAAACTCGCCAGCTTGGGGGCTGTTGTCCCCTGAAGGGCTTGGTTTGAAGAAGACTCCCGCTGGTGTTAGCAGCAGAGTCTGTTATTAGTTCTTCTGGATGAAGGCATGACTGATGTGGGGGAGTTGAAAATGTGTGTGGGGAACTGAGAGTGAGTGGAATCTGGTTTTCAATTTCAAGCACGGGGGAACCTCGCTAATTCGCACTAACTGTTAGTAGGTGCAATCTACCAAATTTTGCGAATTAGCGAGTAAATAAAATCAAGATATACCCACTGCAAATATACTGATCATTTATATTGGCAAGTGTAGCTTAGTCTTGTTTATGATGCTACCATAGTGTACTAATATCCTGTAGTATACTTGTAATTCAGTGAAGTCTTACTAATATGAGACCTCACTATGTATTTTAAGTAGTTCAGAGAAGGGAGAATTAGCGAGGTTCTTCTGTAATTTTGTTGAATCAAAAAAAATGAGATCACAGCAATACAATATTGCTTTATAGTACAAACATACAAAACATTGTTTTTCAGAGTAGTGTGCAATCTATTTTTAAAAAAAAAAATCTCCGTGGATTTTTCCGCAGATTTTCCGCAGATTTCCAGTGGCCCCACTGATACCTTATCCACTCATCACCAAGGTTCGTTTACATTGTAGGCTTTGACAATGACTATGTTTACTGCTAGTTGCCAGATTTGTGACTCTTGTCCATCTGATTTTTTTTTTTTTTTTTCACTCATTAACATCAGACTGTCAGGTTTGGTACTGCAGAAGGACTTTATTTATCTCTTGCAAGACTGGTTGAAAACTTCTAACCTTCAGCTTTTCTCTTGTTCTCCTATGTCTGTACAGATGGCTCTTAATGCTTTTCCTCCTGTCCCCCTTGTTTTTTAGGAGGATATAAATGCTATAGAAATGGAGGAAGACAAAAGAGACCTGATATCAAGAGAGATCAGTAAATTCAGAGACACACACAAGGTAGTATTCTTGTTTTTGCACTTGATACAAATTAGGCTTTTTCAAAATCCGAAAAACCACTATTATGAAATTTAGCATTACATTGCAATATCACTTAAAATTATGTTTATGTTAGGTTTAATATACATATAGTTCTTTACCAGTCAAAAAAAGACAACTACCACGTTAAAGTGGCCCTTAACATCTTTATGCTAAGACTTTGATTGCTACTGAGTGTTTTGCAGTCTTCTCACTTTAACATGAATAAAGGCAACTTAAGTTTCTACACATACATTAAGTCAAGATATTTATAACTAAAGGCTAAACGGGGCTGCAGTATAAGACATACACTTGAGTGTGTTTCTGTAGGTAGATTTGTAACATAATCCAAGATTTTATGAAGAATTGAAACTTGAATTAAATTTAAGTCTTTTATTTTAATAGTTCTAAGTTAAGAGTGGGGGAAGATTAAAACTAGGTCAGTGGTTACCAGACTTGCCAAACTTTAGATGCATGGAAGAACTGTAAATTCCCATAAAGCTAATCTATTCATTGACCCCCACCATTATGATAGAGATCATATGGTGACTAATGCAAGATGAAACTCACAGCTTGGAAAGTAACATGGAATAGGATGTAAGTATGAGCTTCTGTTTTTTATTATACTTATGGATGCCCCCTCAGAAAAATATGCAAAGGGGTAACTGGCTTGGAAATGTTTGTGCACATCAAGTCCCACCTCAGGGTTCCCACTTACAGAAGTTTCCACTAATGCTAGTGCATCTGTGAATGTTTCTGCTTTGGAAAATGATACTTGTGGATAGTAAAGCACAACTATGCATGTAATGTTCTTATTTTAATGTTTAGCTTAAAGTTGGTATTATTTTTTCCCCAACAAGACTGGAATGGTCCTTGGCTTAGGGAAGTATCAGCAAGCTCCTCTTTTGAGCACACTTATTTCAAAATACCCCCAAATCAACGTTAAAGAAAATGTTGAAGGTACAGCAAGGTGAATTATGCCCGTGTTATTCAGCTTTACCACATGCAGTCATTGGGATGGTACCATGTTTTCACGCAACTGTATCAATGTAAACGCAAGTGACTACACATTGTTGTATATACACCTATTCAGTTTTTCTCTTGACTGAAGTTGTTGGAGATAAAAACCTGGGGAAAAGTTCTAGAAGAAATCATCTGGAGAAGCTCAGCAATTGAACGTGAAACTGGTCAGTGGTGAAACTTCAGTAGAATTGTGTTCAGTTCCGAGCCCCAAGTCGTCACTGGTACTAAGATGCAAACAAGTAATAAGTTTTAAAAAAAAGCAACCAACAAAACAAACAAACAAAAAACATGCTTCATTGTTTCAGAAGCTGTTGGGCATTTTAATGCCTTTAATCTGTATTATTGGGGGGGCTATTTTGGGTTTCTTAACATTAAAAATCAACTGAAAGTAGTCATTGTGTACATTGGATATGTTTAAAAGGGGCTGTTGAATCTTTAGCAGCTGGCTAGTGAGCACAGTGAACCTTTGCATGTTTTTGGTATGAGTTTAAAAAACAATAACCACAGACTGTCAGGGTATCAGCATTGCAGGGGGCGTCCATTTACAGCACGGACGAGTCTGAAGAGAGCTCAAGGTAAGATTTATAATTCTTCTACCTGTTCATTTCTGTTCATTACTTCAATTTATCTGATACCGTTCCCATCCCATTACCCTTTCAGATCCTCTTATTTAGGCCGATAGAAGTTGATGAGGTCAGATTTTGATTACAAAATAGGCAATTTATTTTTTCAATTGGATCTTAAGAAAGCGGACCTACAAAATGGATTTTAATACACCAAGACTTGTATCCATGTATATTTACACTTGTGTGAATATATTAAAAAAAAAAACAAAAACCAAAAAAACTCCCAAAAAAACCCCACTCTTGAGAAATCTCACCACGAACAAAGTTTTTGAGAGTGGAAAAAAAGCAGGAGTTCAACCAAAGAAATTTCTATTGGAACATCTAAGATAACCTGTAAGTATCAACCACTTCAGTATGTAAACTTTTCTTTAAAAGTATATGAAATTTGAGGTAAGTTGGATTTTTAGAAGTTGACAACCTAGTTTAACATCTGACCGTACTGAGGTTTAACACTGTAAAGCTCCTGTAAAATACAGTCCTTTAGAAATTGGTTTTCAGCCCAGTGTATATTGTAGAATCTAAGTTTTGTTTTTTCATATAAGTTTTCTACCAATTCCTACCATTTTTAGTCCCTTTTTCCTTTTGTGATTTCAATGTATCCAACATTGGTTTGCCTGTATTGTGCTATCAATGCAGCGTAGTTTCACTGGATACATTAATCACTAGTGAATTAGCTTTATTTCTGTAATCCTTTGTCGGTTCTCTGGTCCCTGTGCCTATGGCAGAAGAACACTTACCAGGTAAGATTGCTTTTTAAAGTTGTCTTAAATGCTTTGTTTAAAAGAAAAGAAAAGAAAAAAAAAAACCAGAGAAAATGCTGTTTCATTGTTCCAGTTTTTAATTTCATTTCAGTGATGGTAAACGTGGAGCCAAAGGGGATAAACCTGTTTATTCTGCTCAGTATTTGTTCAAAAAAGTGGTATTCTGGCATCCATCAGGTTGAAATTTGGTATATTTGGTTGTTATTTGGTATATTTGTGAACCGTGTACTTGCTCTTCCTCCCAGAAACATAGCTTATAGGCAAGGTTAATCCAGTGTTGGCGGTCCATGTCCTAGCACAGCATCTGTAAGTTAACACATAACAATTGCTTCCAAGGATGGATTTATCTATCATTCTGTTGATGTATTTTCTATTGTCTTATAGGAATTCTGGTCATAGGAACTGTTTCTAATTGAAAAAAAAGTGGCAATTTTGTACAATTTTTAGTAAAACTGTAGCAGGTAACCCTTTAGTTTCTGTGTTTCAAAAGAGCTATTTCCAACCTTTTTTTAACTCTCTCCATCTTGCAGTGGTGGAAGTTAAGGATTCCATTCTGCAGAGTCCAGTTCTTACCAATGAACTGTTAGAACTTTTTTAGGGAGGGAAAAGGGGAAAGGTTGCAGCTCTCTTCTCTGTTTAACCACATGTACCACGTGTAAGTGGATAAATTTCTTTATCCAAGTTTTGCTATAGGACAGTTTTGGTCTGCCAAGACTTTTTGGGAAACAACTCACTGTCGCAGTAAGCATTCCTCTGAAATATATTTTCCTAGTTGAACAGAATTAATTTTATCAGCTGGAAGTTCACTTTGCTTGTACCCAAGTGGCTTATAGGGCCAACGGAATTTGTGGCCCACCTGAATCATGACTGGCAGTGCACTATGTATGTGCAGTTTAGTCAGCTTATAATACGAGGCCAGCCCTACTCTGCTAAGGTTGGAGATTGCTGGTCTGTGTAGATCTATGCTTTTGCACGAAACTTAGTCTTGTGATTGCTGCATTTTGATTTCATACTTACGAGTTCCAAAAAATACCCACCAAACCCTATTTAATATTTTAAAATCAGTGGCGGTTTTGGTATTTCCATTACCAGCCTTGTGTGTTGCGCCGGGAATAACCAGTTCCTATAACTACAGAATTAACTATGAAAGTTCTCTTGTTGGTTTTTAGAAACTGGAGGAGGAAAAAGGCAAAAAGGAGAAAGAAAGACAGGAAATTGAAAAAGAACGCAGAGAAAGAGAAAGGGAACGGGAGCGTGAACGAGAAAGGAGGGAGCGTGAAAGAGAGAGGGAGCGTGAACGAGAGAAGGAGAAGGAACGGGAGCGTGAACGAGAGCGAGATAGGGATCGTGACCGAACTAAGGACCGAGACAGAGACCGCGAACGAGACCGAGATCGTGATAGAGATCGTGAAAGGAGTTCAGATCGCAACAAGGATCGGAGCAGATCAAGGTAAATGTGCTTGACTTGCTATTTACTTCAGCTTTTCCTAGTGCTGTTTACTAAGTGTGTATAGTTCAGCAGATCAGCTGCCATTCAAAAGAGAATGGTCCTTTTGGAAGATCAGAGTAAAAACAGGAAATCAAAATTTTAGAAAATGTTGTATTTACACAAATTGGAAGAATACTTGATTCCCTCCACAGCACAGGAACATAAGGACTGCAAAACACAGTAAGCAACCACCGAATTGTGACTTAAGCATACTGGTTTTATCTCAAATCTCTTATTTTTTCATGGGTGGCTTTATTCCTACTTGAGGTTCTCTCACGTCTGTGGTATCTTCTAGCTTAAGTAGGTTTTACCTTTTCCTTTGTTATGTGGCGTTGGTTTGTTTGTTGTTTGGTTGTGTGTGGTGGTTTGGTTTGGGTTTTTTTTTTGTTTGTTTGTTTTTATAAAAGCAAGGGGATTCTTCTTTCAGTCTTAAACTGTGACTAATCATGTCAGGCTCCAGATGCTACTTTTTTCCCCTTCCCCCTTCACCAGAGAAAAAATAGCTGTTTCACTTTAAATCATCTTGTCAGTAGGGTTCACGTTGTGTGCAAGCTACGTAAACCAGAAGGATTTATTAAGTATACCCTTTATTTGTGGGGGTTTTAGCTGTCACTTATTTATGAAGAACTAGTAACACAGTCTGATAAGAATTGCCATGTGCTCCTGCTTAGTTTCTGTAAATATCACTATTTAATGGTTAGTGCTCAAACAACTACTTTTAGGTAAATGGGTTTTTGAATATATTAGAAGTATCGATTTATGCCCATTGCTATATCAGCTAATCATCTTGTACAATTGGAGAAGAAGAATAATTTGCAAGATGCTATAAATAGTGCATTATGCATTTGAAGTTAAATAATTTGGTTGAGTGGAGAGGAAGGCTCTGTACTTAACTTTGGACTTTTTCCTTCCTTCAGAGAAAAAAGCAGAGACAGAGAAAGAGAACGGGAACGGGAACGAGAGAGGGAACGGGAACGAGAGAGGGAACGGGAACGAGAGAGGGAACGAGAACGGGAGAGGGAACGAGAACGGGAGAAAGATAAGAAGAGAGACCGAGAAGAAGATGAGGAAGACGCTTATGAACGCCGAAAACTGGAGAGGAAACTGCGGGAAAAAGAAGCTGCATATCAAGAGGTAGGTTGGGATTTTTAAGGTTCCTTAAGGAAAAAATTGTTTCTGAGGGGTTATAACAAGTCTTCTAGTATAAAATCATAGAATCAT
>NW_009202996.1:1335-14146 GCF_000690835.1 Fulmarus glacialis | reverse complement strand
CTGCGCCCGGGTGCCTCCCGTCGCCCGCTGTTACCCGGCGGGCAGGGCAGTGTGCCGTTTGCTTCGCCGCACGCTGAGGAACAGCAGCTGGCTGGGAGAACGACCTGATCTCTGAGGGGGCCGCCGTGCCCGCCAGCTTTCCTCAGCGCCGGGCGGGAGACGCAGCGTCGCCCTGAGGGGGCTGTCACTGTGGGCGGGCCCCAGGGGAACCGCCTTCAGCGGGCTGGGGCGCTCCTGCTGGGCTCGCTTCCCCCAGCCCAACGGACTTGGTGCGTTTGCTAGGTTGGGAAACCCCAGCAAGCTGTTACCTCTTTTTCTAGAGGGATTTTCAAGCCCTGCTTGTTTCCTTTCATCATGACCCACAAGCCGTGAAGTGCTGTTAGTACTCTGTCTTGTGGTACAAGAACCTTTCAGGTGTCTGCTGAGAGCAGAAGAATGGATCTTCAAATGCTTAATTTTGATTTAAAAAGAAATAAATCACATTCATTTGCCTTCGTTGCTTTCTGTGCAGTAGAAAATGCAGTTTAATCTTCTGCCTTTTAGTAGTGATATATCATGCTATTGCCATAAGGTACAAAGTTTTTTCTTTTAGGAGGAAAAAAAATTGTAAAATCTGATAATTACTTTAAAAATTGTATTCACAGATCCAAGGAAAAAAAAAGCAGATGTAAATTAAGTTGGAATGAAGGTGTTCTGATAGAAAATAGTTTTGTCATGTGATGCTATCAGTGCTAAAGAGACAGCTGGCCATAATGTGAGTAACTTCTGTTTGCAACAGTATTCAAACGCTAAAATATGAAGGACGAATATCACATTAAAGAGGAAGAACCTGCTAACTTCTTTTAATTTAGTTACTTGAGTTTTGTTTTAGAGAAGTATAGTAGCACAGTGCTGCATGCTTTTGTAGTCCCATCAGGTATTGTGTGCTACAGTGCTATGTACTTGAACAGATACTCGAATATTCGAAGTTACGTTAATATCCAGAGCCCTCATCATGTGTGTAAAATTTGGTCACATTAATTGCCTCCTTAATTGATCATAATTAAGTCAGTGAAGAACTTTTACTGTTCTCCACTAACAAGGAGGTTATGAAACAAATACATAGAGCAGGTGAGGGTGGTTTTTTTTTTTTAAAAAAAGGGCCTTTTAAGGAGTTGTGTTTTAGCAAATATCTACAGCTGGCCCAAGGTAACTGTCAACTGTTCTCTAACAATTCAACAGGAAAAATAATACTGTCTTAGGGTATCCATGTGAAGAAGTTGATGCTGTACAAATCTCAGCAAACTTCCCCATTAAGGTTGTAAGTTGTGTTAAATAAAGTAGTGCAATACATGAACTGTAAAATATACTTCTCTGTCATTGATGGATCAGTTAGTGTAACTTTTAAAAAATGCAGTTTATTTTGGATATTTATTAGAAGTAACCAGAAAAAATTCTCAGATGGGGCATTACAAATTCCTGTCAAGTTCCAAGAGAGTGAATGCCAGAAGTATCGTTGAGGAATCTGATCTATTCTGAAACAGCAGCAAAACATACGTTTCCATACCCTTTAGTAGGCAGAGCATTTATATGAAGAATTAAAAAGTTTCTGTATTGTGTTCCTATGATTCCAACAAGTAAGGCAACATCATAAAAATGTTACTTCTGCTGGGTTTCAACCTGTAGAGGATTTATTATTGACCTACTGATCTTTGCAAGGAATGTGCACAAGTTCAATCTGCAGATATATTTGCAGAACTTACACATTGGCGGCAGAGGGCGGTACAATACTTGCAAATTACTTGTGAATTCCTTTTTATTTGATATCCATATTTCATATTTGGAGGAAAAACTTGATTTGTTTAGTAATTCACTTTTATTAAAAATTGTATGGAATTAAGTTATCTTTCTACCTGTGATGTTCTGTGAAGCAGTTGCTCAAGAAAGGGCAACTGCTTTATCTTTTTGATCTTGTTCAGCAAAGAAAGAGAAAACTAGGGGCACCTATATTTTGTAATAATGTTCCTCTCTGCCTTTGCAATTATATAAGTTAGGACACATGTAAAATGGCTCAGGGCAAAGAGTACCTCAGCACAGAAAGATGTTTCAGCAAGGTCTGTGGTGATCTCTTGTTGATACAGAAAAGTAGGAAATATATGCAATATTGCTGCAGAATCTTGTTCTGATGAACACTGTCAGTAGCATGGGTTAACTAGCCGAACAGTAACTAAAATATTAATGTTTTCTCTTTCCAAAGGAAATTTGTTAATGATTTGTATTGTCCCTGTTGTGGCCAGGTAGCAATGGTCTCTTGTCCTAAGGATTCAAGTCTGTTTTTCAGTAGCCCTTTTTTTTAAAAACTGAAATCTTGCCTGTTGCTGATTTCCAAGCGGAGATCCAAAGATGGTATAAAATGTTGCATGTAGAACTGGACACCTCTTGCATTTCTATACAGTTTCACTGGTGAATTTTGAACATGCTTGCACCAGGAAGGGAATGACAGGCAATCTGACTACAGCTTCCTATTTCAAGTGGTAATCCTTCTGTCCTCTGTTGATTTCTGTGCAAACAACTACTGAATGGGAAAGCTCAGATTCAGGTCCCATGTGTGTCTTCCTAGAAGAATGCTTTCATCACCAGACCAATAAGTAGCACCTGTAACTACTGAGTGAAGCTGCTCTTTACTGTGTAGCAGGCAAGGCAACTTTAACTGAATTCCAGCCTGTACACTAGGAATCAAGTGCTATCAAGTATTGCTTCTGTGTGAAGCTTGTTCTGGCAAGCTCTTTTAAGAGGAAGGCATAATTAGTAGATTCTTATTGGATTTGGTATGGCATAGGTTTCAAACTGCATACCATGGTCAAGATTAAAGTGCTCGAGCATTGGAAGATGATCTTTAACTTTTCCTTTATACTATGTTTATGAATTAAATACTTATGCTTGCTCTGACTGCTTCTAAATGACTTCAAGAGCACAGGTACTTGAAAAGCACAGGTTCTGTCATGTTACTTTTGTTAATTCTCATGAAAAAACTATTAACTACATAACTACTTTTTAATCTCTTTTTTTCTGTTCAGAAGCCAGTGCGGCTTGTTTCTCCTGGAGTCCCAAAAAAGCAACATGCAATTTTTATGCTTAGTTAAACATACAGCAAGTGGTTTTAATTCTGTCACAGAGTTTTCTCTTTTACTCTTTTTTTTTTTTTTAACCCAGAGAGGATCAAAATGTATTTCTGCATCACTTTCAGAATATAGTTTTCCATTTGATTGGAATTCTTCTTTTTATGTCACTTCTAATAGCAATTTCCTGCTAAATATCTAAGTAAGTGCTTGTATACATAAAAGCAAATATTATTCTTTGAATCTTAGATGTTTATTGTGCAGAGAGGAATAGATGCTCATATAAGATCTCCTTAAAATATGGCAGTGACATTTTTTTGTTAGTTACAAGGTTATCATTGAGTCATTACTTCTGGTATGCCTCTTTCTTCTTCCATAGGGTTTGATTCTTTTCTCTTCTTCGGGTTATATGCTGAAGTCAGACTGTATTCCCCAGGTGGTCATAGATGTTAGATTAATGCTGGCAGTCCGAGATGCTTTTCTATGAGGCAATATTACTGGAAAGCTGAGAGACTGTCATCCTTCTGCAGGGGGCTGATAGGAAATGCATATGGTGCTCTGAAGAGAATAATAATCCTTTTTGGAGATCTAGTGCTGGCTTTTGCTCTTATTGCAGTCAGTGGGGAGTTTTGCTACTGACTTCAGTGAAAGTAAGATTAAGTCCTTTCCTTTGTCATTTCATTATCATTTTTCGACATAGACCAGGTTATATGCTGGGAGACAAACTGATTTCAGTCCTGACTTATAGTGGAGAGTTGCTGTGGTTAAGGCTGAGCATGAGTTTGCATCCTGAGGTGTGAATTCTGTATTTTACATCCTCTGAGTACAGAAAATCACTGTGAGTTAGAGGATAATGTTCAGTAAACATTTAACTATAACTGTAGTGGTAGCAATGTTGGTGTGGACCAGCAAAATTTCAAGGGGGTAAAAAAATTTCATATCACCTGGTGATCTGAGTGCTAAACCTATGTCATAAACAAAGCTTTTGTTCAAATTATGTTATTACAGTGACATGGTGAGGATTTTTGTTAGGAGAAGTGCAGGAAATTGAAGTTGATAGTTTTTCAGATACTGGAATGTAATGTCTTTGTGATTATGATTTCTATTACTGAAGGTGATGGAATTTCTCTGTTTTTGGGCACTGTGTGACTGACTGAAAATTGCAGTAGACACCATGATTAGTGCTTTCCGGGTGCTGTATCCCTAATTTATTATAATTTTCATTGATGTTGGTATACCATTTCTTACCTGCCAGTACCATCAGAGCGCAGTGCTTTTTGGTTGCTATTTATGAGGAGAAAGCTTAGTTTTCTGGTAAAAAGGGTGTGGTATTTGTGCATCTTTTAAATACATGCTGGGTTTAATCAGTGTCAGCCTAGGTACTTTGTGTTGGTGCTCAGAACTGTCCATTTCCTACAAGTCTGTTAGACCACAACTGCAGATTTCAGAAGCTGTGTCGTGTGATACTTGCTAAGGTGAGATGAAAAGCAGCGGTGATCCTTGCTAGCATGTTACAGCTGTGATACAGAGTTCAAGTGGGCCTGTTTTGGATCTACGTAGGGCCAGCTCAGCTTCTGTTACGTGTTTTTATTGACTTATGCAGAGAAATCTGAATGTCTGTGTGGGATAGTGCCTCTTTAAAAGGTCTAGCTATGCATAATTGTGCATTTCTGTACTATTCTCATCGACTGAACCTGTTTCAGTGGTTCATATTGAATATATCCAAATTTGTTCCTCAGAGCTGTATAGATCCTGATGACTGTGGTGTTGCAAAAGTGGAAAAATGGGCTGTTGGAGTTTAGGATCTTTGATTGCTGCAACAGTGTTACCAGGTGGCAGTAGTGTTGTAGAACGAGCTTCAAATTCCTCTGCTCTGGCTTGCTGCAGGCTTGTGAAGTCTTAACAGGCTTGTTTCTTCTTGCTGTGTATCTAAAGTTTTCCTTTCAGGGGGCTGAAAGGGAGGGGAGGTTTTGTTCAATGTAGAAATTCTTGGGGATTTTGTTTCTATTAATATTTGATTAAGTGACAGTTAAAATGGAGCAATGATTTATTGCGTTATAAAAGGAAGGTTCACTTTTCACTTTGCAGATTGTAACCTTTACTGTATTGTAAATTGTATATTTACTGTTTTATCACTGAGAGTGATAAAACAAACTTTTATATTTATTATATACTGCGTTCAATTTACAATGATTATAGGTAATGGTTTTATTCTTATGTGAAGCTGAGCAAGTGCAATCAATTCAAAAGGATTATAAATTTCAGTCAATTCCTATTTTGCTTTTCCCTAGCTGTGTGTGTTATAGCACTTCTCATCGTAGAGGCAATGGATTCGATCATTTTTTCCCCTACTGTGGTAAAGCCTCTAGTCTGTAGTAGCAGTGTAAAACAGGGTATAATGATTCAGCAGTATTTTACAAAACTATACAAAACATGAGGAAATAGAGAACCAGGCCTGACATTTTGCCCTTTCAAATGATTAGGAGAAGGACTATCTGAGCATATTCTTTGCTATTTATCAAATACTTAGAAAATAAATATTCTAAAATCAAAATCCTTCATGGATGGCATTGTTTTTGTTAGGGACTCTGGAAATAGCTAGCACGTTTTGTGGAACTTAGGGATATACAGAAGAAGTTTCAGTATTTCACTAGGATTAGTCATACATGTAAGTTCATACTTAAATTCTTTACAGGAGGAGCTTGCCATGTTAGACTCAATAAATATGAAATTCTGCTCAAAAAATCCATCTTTATATTGCAGTCCTGTCAGAAAATCCATACTACTCAATATAACTTTTAAAAAATACAACTTTTCAGGCGATGTTTTTTCAATGATGTCCAAGCAAGTTGTCCTGTATTATGCTATTTTGACTGAGTGATATGTAATAATTGACTTGTTTGAGGATAGCAGTATGCTTAGAAACATTATGTTTAATTTGTATCTACTGAGTTCATAGTGCAATTGCATTCTTCAGTTGAAATAATACTCAAAGCATAATGGGGAAGCAAGCCTATGAATTTCACTTTGTGATGATTTCCAGTAAAGAGAAATCCATCTCTATCATTGTTATTTCATGAAATACTATTAGATCAACCATTTTTTCTGGAAATAATTTCTCTAAATTCAAATACTCTTTCATTGTAAATTGGATGTCTAGGTTCAGTCTCCATTATTGCAGATAACTTTGTCCCATTTTCTTTTTCTGGAAATGTAGAACTTCCTGTAAACAACCTTATTCTAGGATCAAACATGTTCACTTGAAAACTAATTATTTTTCTTCTTTGTTTTCCTCTTTATTATTTTGGATAGGGCTTCTATTTTCACCTAGTCTCCATGTCTTTTTTCTATCTATGAAAAACATGACAAAAACAAGGCAAAAAATTGCATCAGCAATCAAAAGACTATATTTACGTGAAGTAAACAGGAATACCGATTAAGTGTCTCTGAGATATGTTTCTCTGTATTTTATATTAGTAACTTTGCAGTATCAGTAGATTTTTTGGTGCAACAATTTCCATCCTATTTTACATATAAATAACTTTTCCATAGAAAATATACTGTGAATTTAGATAGTAGAATAGATTCTTAGTCTGTGTTTTTCTTGCAAAATATTTATATAATTATTGTAAACTATGTCTTGCTCACCTGCATTTGAAACTTGCTTCCCTCTTCTGTATTTTGTTGATGAAATCTGCTTCTTTAGCTGTCAATGTTAATAAGTGTTCAAAGCATCCATATTAAACCATAAATTTATTTGTATTCCTTTGTCAAAATTAAAAAAAATATTGTGTCCATATAAGAAACAGTAAGAGCATCTTAAAAGGTGCTCTTAAGTATGTAAACCTTAAGGACTATAAAGTTTTACTTTTAGCTGTCTGGAGTGAGATTGAGAACTCTGATGCTTAGAGTTAATATACATAGGGTAAAATGTTTGGGAGTTAAAAAGTCATGACAATCCATGCATTGAGCAAGGATTGCTTAACTAATGATGTGGAAATTCTGTCATGATATGCTATAAATTATGCACCTCTTCAGGCTTTAGTCACCCTTCTCAGAACTGAAAGGAGTCCTGATTATCTATTTCAGACTTTTATAGATCTTCTACTGAAGGAGAAGGCAACTTTCCCCCTTTTCCTTCACTGTCCAAAGAAATAAGTAGGACTTGTTTTCTAAAGAACAGCTGCTAGGAGCATACACCCTTTATACCAGCCTAGGTAGAGCTCAGGAGGGGGAGAGACCTGATTTCTACTCCCTTCAGGTGAAGACTCAAATCATATTCCCTGCATCTTGAATAAGGGAACTGGGTCTGTCTGAGGGGACTTGGGTACAATACAAAATTCTACTATCCTTTTCCTAGCTTAATATTCAAAGTTTTTTTTTCATCTTTTATAAAACAAAACCATGATCTTGGAACACAGTAATGAGTGATTTCTTAAGAGATTCCAGTACAGTCAATAAAAAGACGAAAAAAATTAGAGCTAATATTTCATAGCCAACAATAGTTTTCCAGGATACAGTAATAGCTGTAAGAAGAAAACATGGGGAGCAAAAAGTCAAGGTATTAAAATAATTCACAATAGAGCTTGAGACTTCTCTTTAAAGAATCTAGTCCAAACACCATCTGTTAATCAGATAGTGGTTTGCTTCCTGAAGTGGCCATGATTTTATTCAGAGGACTAAATTCTATTGTGGAGTTAATTAGAGAAATTCCCTGTACCTCAGTGAGACAGTTATGGCTCAAGCTCCTGTCTGTTAGGAATCTGCATTATGGGTTTTTCATTAATGATATTCCACAGAAGGACATACTAAGTTTATGCATTAAAAAAAAAAAATTTACTTTTTGCACAGATATAAATAAGTGTGAAGCAATAAGAATAATGCTTCAAGTTTTAAAGAAAAAAAAAAAGCACCCAAGCCTCTGACAAGGTGGTGTATTTACAGCTTGAAAATAAATCATAACAGGAAAAATTTTAGCGGGCTTAATATGCCTACTTGTGTTGCATTTCCCCTCTCCTTCACAACTCATGGTAATTGGTATTTTAGGTTGAGATTTAATAAATAAATTTAATAAATACTACTCAGTGTTATGAGGTACTGCTTTAACTACTGCTTTGAAACAAACATAAAAAACTTGGATGAACAGGTTTAGTTAGTTTGTTGGTATTCAA
The DNA here is from genome assembly GCF_000690835.1 of Fulmarus glacialis. Lineage (NCBI taxonomy): Eukaryota > Metazoa > Chordata > Aves > Procellariiformes > Procellariidae > Fulmarus > Fulmarus glacialis. The sequence goes on along the minus strand of NW_009202996.1, from coordinate 5,877 downwards.
AAGAATATCATGGCTGTGGAATTCTGAGCTAGCTAACAGGTTATGTACCATTTGACTTTGGATTTGCTTCCCCGGAGCTTGAAGACACATCTTGTTAACATTCTTTCTATGGAGATTAAAATAGCATCCAGTTGGTTTCATTACCAGGTCTGTGAATTCTGTACCTGTTAGAAAAAGAGACATTTCCTAGGCCTGAGATCTTAAAGTAGCTCTGACTCAAAACTTCTTTTAATACATAATCCAGAGTTTGAACTTCATTTAAATGATGTATAGGCCTTGTATTGGTCTCTGTATGATGATTAACTCAACAATTCTTGCCATGTATTCTTAATCAACCTTTCACTCTGCATGTTTATTCAATAATTTTGTGATTAGAAAGCTAACTTTGAATAATTAAAGCTGGTAATAAAACTACTGGATTACTGTGAGATTGTTCGCAAAAAAATCAGGTCCAGTTTTAAATCATATGGTTTATGTTGCCTTTCTCTTCATTTGCTTAGTACTAAAGTACAATAAAAATGGGAAAAAAAAGGTTTCTAAATAGAAATATTAATTCTTTGAGTTTTAAGTATCTTAATCTTAAAATTCTTACAGGGGTTCAGTCTGTATTATGAAAACACAGAAATCCAAATATAATAGGAATCAAGGAACAGTAATGGTAAAACTTGCCAAGTACCTAAAAAATGTAGATGTTTGAGTTACTTTTGGGAAACAACATAGTTTCTGAAATTCTGGATCTCTTCCAGAAGTTGCATTTCTTCCCTAAGCCTTATCTGTTCCCTTTTTTAGTTGTGGTGGTAGTGTTTTTTTTTTTTGAAAGCTGTCAGTGTAGACATAGGTGTATCTTGCACATGCAGCTGATACACTGTTCATTTCCTCTAAGCCTGTGCTATAAATTCACTTACCTACCATCCATGTACTATTCCAGCTCTTCCTCCTGAATGTGGAACTTGCCCTTCAGTGTCTTTGAGAGTTCATAACTTAGGGTCTATGAGCTCTGAATAAATTAATACATTCACCTGGGGTGGGCGGGGAGAGGAATGAAAGATTATTAATGAATTTCCTGCTAGGGAGAACTCAGTTACTGAGTCATTGAGTCTCTCCTCTCTCTTCCCACCATCACCGCAACAAGTGCAATAAGATCACAAATTAGCTTTTGCCCTGGTTTGAGATTTTTAACGTTTTGGTCTGGTGTTAATAGAAAAATAATTCTGATAGCTTGCCAGTTTTCATTCTAGTTCAATTATACAGAAGTTACTGCCTGAATTATGGGACAAAGAGAAAAGCACTTTTTAGCAAAAAACACTTCTAAATAAAACACTTCTAAATGTGTCACTGTTTGAAGGTATTGTGTTTAAGTGAACCCCATTTGTAACTAAAGAATTTTTATTTTTCGTTTTGGACAAACATGGTGAGAGGAAGAGAAATAGTCATAATACTGACTTTCTAATTGGATACAATTGTAATTATAAGGCTATTATCAACTGGTTTTAAACAGACCAGTTCTATTGCAATCCATGAAACTGCATGCTTTCGCTAGCTGAAAATCTCTCTGTGGTGTCTGTCTTTTGATATATCTTGATGCTGTCTTCTTCCATTCCACCTTCCTCTACCTGCTTTAATTCCAAAGTGAAGGAACAAGAGTGTTTTGAGATGAGCAGATAGGATTAAAGTGTCAAACTGATGGACCTTTTACTAATCAACAAATTAATTAACTCTCAGGAAAGGCAAACAGATTTGGCTAATAATATGCTAGAATACAGGAAAACACCATGCCTAAAATTCAGCAGTTAAAGGTAACATTCATTTAAATTGTGGAGGTACCACTCTTCAAAGAAGTTGGAGTTGCACTAACAATAGCTGTGTTTGTAAAATGAATTTCCTGAATCAGAGCTTTCTGGATAAACAACAACTACAAGAGAGGAAGCTGAGATTTTGCTGGGCTGAGATCTAGCCCAGGAAGATATACAATTATTTAACAGGCAAAATCATGGTAAGTTTTAAAAAATGGAAAGAAAAGACCTGATCTAACTCTATTATTTCTCTCTTTCAATTTCAGTTGGCTAGATTCCTTCTGGCTCTGAGATTCAAAGGAAGGACAATGTATACAGGAGCCAAAATTTGTAGAAAACATTTATCTAGTTAGATGCAATATACTTTCAGGAGTGTGAGTTTCATCTAGTAATGCATTCGTTTCTTAAACAAGCAGTAAAGTGGAGTAATAGGATTTAGAAGCAGTCATTGCTCAATGATGGGAGAACATAATTTATCTGTTGTCAGAAATAATAGAGTCCACCATGCCTGGTTTATATTATCCAGGCAGTGAAATCTGTTAAATCAGTAGGCACACAAGAGTAAAAAATGAAAGGGAAACATTAGTTTTCTTAGAGTTATTTCATGTGTTTCATCTGAAATGTATAAACTTTGCTATTCAAACAGTACCTCAACCTCTCTTTAAATGCCACAACTGCTTTTTCTCCATTATTTTATATATCCTAATGTAAACAACAGTTAACAACCTCCCTCCTGCCTCATTTAATTATGTTTAACAAGCAATCAATCTGAATTAACAGCAGGAAACTTCATGCCATTCATATATTTTTAACAGATGTGTTCATATAATTCTGTGAATATATTTGGCAATGAAGGGAATCTGCTGTGATTCACCTGTTTCCTGGGAGAAGACTCGGGGCACATATCATCTTAATTAAGCATTGTTGTTTTAGACCTCTGACACTTGCGATGAAGTTAAATAAAAGTTCTTTAGTTTCTATTTATCAGATTGTTGTGCTGTTGGAGCTTTTTCATTTCATGTATAAGAAGAGCCTTTTAAATTCTTTCTTGAAAGATTTTTCTGCTAATACCTTTGGGGGGTAGAATGAAAAATACTTTAACAAGTGCATAGTAAATAAATCATATGACTCCCAAAATTCAAACACCACAAATCAGCTTGGCTGAAGTATTCAATTTTCAGTTAATATACTCAACAATAAATATAACAGGGATTAGTTACATGAGACAATGTTTGGCTTGTTATGAATTGTATAGCAGCCTTTATTTTAGTTTTTATATACTGTTTTAATTAAGTCTGTATTTTTAGCCAATTAGAATTTTTGTCCATACTGTCCACCCATGACTTCATTGTTTTGTGTTTCTCTAACATTGGGCACTGCCCATTTGCTTTATGTGAAAGAGTTGTATCTAGGGTAGTGAATCTCATGCTTTATTTACATGGAAGATTTGAATCCCTAAACATGGTGGAGTGCTGTAGAAGATTAACTGTAGTTCTAGATTTAAAAATATGGACTGATTCTACTATGGCTGAATGAGTTTTGTAACTTGAAAACAAATCTAAAACTAAATGAATGTTGTAAGCTCAGTGCTTCACCAACTTGTAAATAATGTACACCAGTGGCAGCATTTGCTTACTGGCTGATTGCATGTCACAAATGTTGATGCTATAAAAGCCTCACCAGTGGACAGTTCAATCAACCTCCTAGGAAGAGTAGATAAGATTTCCTCAAATGACTTGACAGTTACATATATATGGCATATAATTTATGTGCCATCAGATAAGACAACAGGTGAGAAACACAATGAGGAGAGAAAGATCTGTGTGTGTGTGTGTTTGTAATTAAAGAATTCACTCTTTAAATGTTTTTTTATTTTCCAACAAGCTGAATTGCAGAAGCTAGTAACATTTCTTTAAAGATGTACTTCTGAAGTTCATATAGAGAGCAGTTAGGAAAACTCTAGCTCTTGGGGGAGCTACAGGAACAAACATTATTTCTCAGATGGCTCTGTGTGCATTTCTGTCATTAGGTAATTGTGTCTTGTGATTACAGGTATATTTGCTTTATTTTTTGATGCTAATGTGCAAGCAAATGGAAACACCATCCCGTGTCTTACTTGTAGAGGGCAGGAATTCATCCTTGCAACAGCTGCTGTGACTGGCATCTGTTTTAGTGTGTGGGGTTTTCTTGCATCACATTTGTGTAATTATTGCAGGAACAGTTTTAGTATGGCTTAGAGGATAAATATTCTAATAAACTCAACTTCTGTTGTAGAAGAGATCTTATATTTGAAATATGTAATTTCTGTCACTTGTCTGAGTATTTCGAGTGAAATGACTTTAATCTTGGGAGTGGAACATGATCACAACGGTAGCAAGAATTGACTCATAGATTAGATGGTCAATGTTTCAAGTCTAATTGTTGAGAGGTACTGTAGCCTAATGTGAAGAATAAATTGTTACCCATGTGCAAATTTCCATTCATGGACATGCTGAACTTCTCAAATTAGGGGCATTTAAATCTTTTATTTTATGAAAACAAGCTGCATTATAACTCCTGTTGAACTGGATCAAAGATTACAAAAGCTAGTATTACACTGAATGCAGCTCCACTGGCTCCAGTGATTGGTCTTTTAGGAGGGGCTCAGGCCAGGAAGGAGGAGTACAACTCCCACTGCTCCCTTCTTACATGGTAAAAAACAGCATAGATTTCATGCTGGGCTTTCACAGGTGAAGGAAGTGTCTTCTGG